>NW_024412437.1:2616263-2641887 GCF_014898765.1 Herpailurus yagouaroundi
AGAAAGAAAAGAAAAGAAAAAGAAAAGAAAAGAAAAGAAAAGAAAAGAAAAGAAAAGAAAAGAAAAAAAAAACCTCCACTTGGGAATACCACAAAATTCCCGCCTGCCGGCAGGCGACAGGGACAGCGGACAGCTGGCAATCTACAATCTGAAACTCTCCTTTTCCTCTCCCAGCGGGCTGAATTTACAAAAGATATATAAAACCTTCCTGACTTCTTGCTACAAATCAGCTGATTTCTATATCTGTCGTTTTCGCCAAACAGGGGCAGAAGTGTTAGCTAGTTTCCAAAAAAGTTTTCCAAGTTACTTGACCGTATAAACCTCCAGGCTACCGAAAGCAGGCCAAAGCCCACACAGACCACAACCAGGTCACCTGCGCCCTCACTCAGGCGGCTAAAGCAATGAACCTCGACTTACTTTTCCAGTAATCACTGCCCCTGAAAAACACGTTTACTGCCTGTCACTGTGCACACAATTTTATATTTAAAAAGAAGAAGAAGAAGAAGAAGAAGAACTTTGTGAACGCTTTTCCCCTTACACACACTTTCCACATTGCCATTCTGGGGCAAAGAGTTGGCGGGGGGAGGGAGGGTAGGTCACAGTGGATCTTAAAGAGATTGAGTGTTGAAAATATATTAATTTTCTCAAAACTGCTTACAAAAAATAGTATTCTCCGTTCCCCTGAAACAAGAGCTTTTCTGAAATGAAGGCGACTTGCTTTTCTTTGAATATCAGTATTACTCATTTAATCAGACACAGGGTTTTTAAGTAGATTTTCAAGAGCCTTAGGGACTCACTCGATCCTTTTGTAATGAAAAGCAAAAGTTAATTACCACCTGCTTTTAACTAAGGTTTTGTTAACAATAATGTCCTTTTTTTTTTCCCCCAAGCCCCAGCATCTGTTTCGTGTGGCAGACATTCGCTCCCAAATCACAGGGGAAATGGCAGTGTCCTTTGCACACGAAAGTCAATTTCACTGACCAGCCAGGAGGTCAACATCTGCTCCTTGTCAGTTCCATTAGTGGTGAAAGGTTTGCACTTATCCATTAACCCGCCCAGGTGCCGCTCCCAACCAGCAAGGGACCTTTCTTTGTAAGATAGCTGGGCAGCATGCACAACGTGGTTCTCTGACCGTGGGACAGGCAAGAGAAGCCACCATGATCACTCAGAAACCAAACTCATGACCCTGGCTTTGGTCCCTCCCAACTAGGCTGAGAGTCTGGCGGGGGGGGGGGCGAGTCAAAATAATGCTTGTTCTTAAAAACCTTTTCAAAATTATGTTTATGAGGAACCCCGGGAGAGGTGAGATTAACCCAAGGAGCCTTTATTCATTATATTCAGGGTATCGCTTTGTACAACATACAGTGTCAATGCCGGCATTAAACTTAAACTCCCTTTCCTTAAAGAATTTCTGCTCCAATATTTGCAGATGCATTTCATGAAAATCGTTTAGAACAGATTTCAGGAGCATTATTGGGCATTGTGGAATCTCCATTTAGGTCATTCCAGAGCCGGCACTACCCCAATCCCAAATCTGTTCTCAGAAATGTGCGCAAGAAAATTCTCCCGGGACCCAGGGGAGCCTGGATAAAGTGCACTGGCTCCTGGCCAGGGCAAAGAACAAAATAATATTCTGTATTTAAAAGCTGTTTTTCTTTCCTTTCTTTCTTTCTCTTTCTTCTCTTCTTTTTTTTTTTTTTTTAATTTTTTTTTTCAACGTTTATTTATTTTTGGGACAGAGAGAGACAGAGCATGAACGGGCGAGGGGCAGAGAGAGAGGGAGACACAGAATCGGAAACAGGCTCCAGGCTCTGAGCCATCAGCCCAGAGCCCGACGCGGGGCTCGAACTCACGGACCGTGAGATCGTGACCTGGTTGAAGTCTGATGCTTAACCGACTGCGCCACCCAGGCGCCCCGACTCTTTCTTCTCTTCTTGGAGGGGAGGGGAGTGTTTCTATCTTTCATTGTGCAACAAATCCCTAAGGACCACAAATAAGTCCCTTAAAGTGCTCCCATTAACGTTAATGCAGTCAGAACAGGAACTGTTGAAACACCAGAGCAAGCAATGAAAATAAAAGGGGTGCTGCCTTAGATAATATTAGGATGTGCTTCATTCACTCTTGACGATGCTGATCTTACAGGCAAGAACCTGGCAGGGAGGGGTGATCTTCAGACCGCTGCAAGGACTCCAAGGAAGGTGGAGTCTGGGATGCTGGCAGCAGCAAAGAGAAGCTTGTGGGGAAGGGGCCTTGACCTCCACCATGATCTCCATTGAGCCACACATCCCAAAGCCACCCCAAATAAATACACAATCTAAGGAAAAGCAGTAGATGAGTTATACTAAATCAGCCTCAAATGGAGCCCCTGGCCATCCTTCTGGTCAGCTGACTTAATGTCCCCTAAGTAGACGGAAGGTCAGCGTCTTCAACCCACCTTCAACTAGAGACTACTTAGACTTCTCTAGTGGCCCTGCTTTTGTAAACGGGCTGAGGGATAATATTTCCTTCCAACGAGGAAGCCCCCAGAGAAGGAAAAGTGGGAGAACCGCTGGCCAACAGTCAAACAGCTGTGCACCAGAAATCAGAAGACCCGGGTTCTGGCCTAGACCCTGCCCTTAGCTATGAGACGGACCTTCTACAACCGTGGTCTTCTCCACGGAATGCAATGGCTCAACTACAGAAGATCTCTACCAGCCCTTCTAAAATTAAAGAATCTACATCACCAAATGTTCCAAAGGAAGACAGTGACAACTGTCTCTTTGAAATCAACTATCAGCCCTCAGGAACCTTTCCTGTTTAGAACTTTCCAGTGGAGGGGAATATATATATCCAGTTCAGAGACGACACTAAACATAAATGAGGAAACTATTCCAGTGAAGTCTTTTATTAAAATTAACCCATGAGGGGCACCTGGGTGGCTCAGTCAGTCAAGGGTCAGGCTCAGGTCACGGTCTCACAGCTCGTGGGTTCGAGCCCCGGGTCGGTCTCTGTGCTGACAGCTCAGAGCCTGGAGCCTGCTTCAGATTCTGGGTCTCCCTCTCTCTCTGCCCCTTCCCCGCTCACGCAGTCACGCTCTCTCTCTCTCTCTCTCTCAAAAATACATAAACATTTAAAATTTTTTTAATTAAAAAAATAATGAGGGGCGCCTGGGTGGCGCAATCGGTTAAGCGTCCGACTTCAGCCAGGTCACGATCTCGCGGTCCGTGAGTTCGAGCCCCGCGTCGGGCTCTGGGCTGATGGCTCGGAGCCTGGAGCCTGTTTCCAATTCTGTGTCTCCCTCTCTCTCTGCCCCTCCCCCGTTCATGCTCTGTCTCTCTCTGTCCCAAAAATAAATAAACGTGGAAAAAAAATAATAATAATGAAATAAAATTGATGCATGGGATGTTAATTAGGATCTTAAAACCCTTTAATCCGAAATTGTCTAAAAAAACAAAACACCAACACTCTGATCTAGACCGTGGTTCAGCTTTATTTTCTTTACCTCCCAATGCTTTTCCTCTTTCCTGGAACTAGGGAACGTTTCATGAGTTAAAATAAGGTTTAGAGAAATAGTAGAATCTAGTACCCTCTAGAACAATTCCAAAGGTCTTTGATTTTTCATTTAGTTGACAGAGGCAATGCTATCGGTTTTCAAGAAAAGTGTTTGTTTTTGTTTTTCCTTTTTCCGCATTAAATACCAGGAACAGGCAAAGGGCAGCATAAAGAAAAACAATGGGTTTTGCCATGGCTCTGGTTGTGGCTTGGCAATTAATTAGTTGCATGACCTGGCGCACAATACTTAACCTCTATTACTCTGTTTACTTATCTGCAAAAATGTGGATCCTAGCACACGAGTTCCCCTGACGCTCCCCTCCACTGGGAGTTAAAGGGGATAACAAGGCCAGGGAAGAAGAATGGATAGTGTTGGTTCAGTTCTCTCACTGACTCTCCAAATTGAGGGCGTTTGCCTCATTTTCAAAACTATGGGCGCCGCTAATTAACCTTGCTGGTTAGAAACAAATTCCTGTGTAGACGGAATCAAGCCCAAAGCAAA
The DNA here is from genome assembly GCF_014898765.1 of Herpailurus yagouaroundi. Classification (NCBI taxonomy): domain Eukaryota; kingdom Metazoa; phylum Chordata; class Mammalia; order Carnivora; family Felidae; genus Herpailurus; species Herpailurus yagouaroundi. The sequence continues at coordinate 2,620,297 of NW_024412437.1, forward strand.
TGAAGTGTTGAAGCAAAAGTTAGGCTTCTAAGAGTCTACCTAGGTTGACGTAACTGGCTTCTTTGAAGGTACTGTTCAGTTCCTTCCCAGTTTTTAATGTTAAGGACGGCAGGACGCAGCACAAGAGAGACTGAGTCAGACTCCAGGGATCTAACCTCCGACCAGCTGGGCCTAGTTTCCTCATCCATCATCTGGCTTGGAAAAATCTGAACCCTATCGGTGTGAAACCCTCTATCAATCTATACACTGACCTGCAGCTTCCCTAACCAAGTAGAAGACTAACTTCAAAATTCAACTTTTATAGTAACTGAATCATGCGCTAGTCTGAATGAATTATACATTAGGTAAATTATAATTACACATTTTATTGTTAAGCGGAGCCTGATTTCATTTGCCAATTAAGAAAGGGCCTCCGCCTGCACCATTCAAATGCGATTACTTCACCCTGAAGCAGTGGGTATTTCAGCACCAAAAATAAATAAGTGCGGTAAGAGGTGTGCCTGAGCGTTCACCAAAGCCTGCGAATAAAACCAACCAGAATAAAGAGAATAAAAAGATGTTGGGGGTGCCTGCGTGTCTCAGTCGGTTGAGCGCCCAATTTCGGCTCAGGTCATTATCTTGCAGTTTGTGGGTTCAGGCCCCGCGTCAGGCTCTGTGCTGAGAGCTGGGAGCCTGGAGCCTGCTTGGGATTCTGTGTCTCCCTCTCTCTCTCTGTCCCTCCCCCGGCTTGTGCTCACTCGCTCGCTCTCTCAAAAACAAATAAACATTTAAAAAAATTTGTAGGTAGTAAGAAGATTCTAGAACTGGCTATTTTTTTCAATTATCACCTGCATTGTGGGTTCTTTCACACAGTACCAACACTGTCCCTAGCTTCCAAACTCCTCTCCATAAATAAAGTCATTAGGAAGAGATGAAGAAGCTCTCATACCTCCAGGCGGACCTGCTCCAGCTTCAGCTGCCCACGGTGGGAACATCTCAACTCTTTCTAGAAACACTCTGATTAACCAGATTCACTCATTTGTCTCCCCACCCCCACAGCTGTGTGCTGCTCCCTCCACTTGATTTACACCTTCCGGATGCACCCTCCAAACTCTGCCTGTCCACATGGATTCCATCCTTCAAGACTCTACTCCAATGTTCTCTCAAACGCCACCAGGCAAGAACGCTCGGTTCATCATTCCAGTGGGGGCTGTCCTCTCTCTTTGGCAGCCAATGTTCTTGGGATATATGTTTTGTCAACCCGGAGCTACTTTGATCTTGCCTTGGACTGTACTGGGGTCTTGCCTGAACACTTGCTCCAGATGACAGATGAAGCCTGCCCCTCGGGAGGACAGCCACTTACTTTACGGGTTAAATATCCTTTTCTTTCCCAAAGCACCAAGCCCGCGCCACAAGGTGGTGGCTCAAATAACGCATCTGATAGATTAAATGCTCTGTAATTAAATATAAATACGGTTTGGCTCACCCGTTTCTTTGGTGTGGCACACCAAAACACACTGGTGAGTTTCAAATTTCCCTGATTGGCTTCATGCTTCCTTGATGTCCCTGGACAGGCGCTAAGCAATTGTGAAATCACCAAAAAGGTAGGGAGGCGAGGGGGAAGAAGGGAAGAAAGGGAAGCCGGGGCCTGAATAATCCTCACTGAGTCATCATTTCCTGAATGATGGAGCTTGCTGCTTCGGGGGATCTGGAGAATGGAACCGGAGCAGCGGGTGGAGGACGAGCCCCCGCCCCCCGCACGCCCTGCAGCTGCAGGACCCAGACCCGGGCCGGGCCCGCACCCACGTGCTGGAGCGCCCTCCTGTGGCCGCGCCGCAGTCCCCGCCGCTCCCGGCTCGCCCGCAGACCACGCTCCCCGCCGCTGAAGGAACAAGAGACGCAGAAAGTTTCCCAGCCAGGCGGTTAGCGAAAGGTCGAAGCCAGGTCTGGGAGCCTCGATGCGCGGGCGTGGCGGGAGCGGCGCCCAAGGCTGGCGGCGAGGGCGAGCAGTGCGGGCCCAGGAGGACTCCCGTAGGGCTCTGAGGTGCTCCCCCCCAGCGGGTTCGGGGCCTCGAGATCCCGAGAGCAAAGGCTTCCCCCGTACCCCGGCCACACAGCAAAGCGCGGGAGGGGAGCCAGGGCCCACGACAGGACCGGATGCCTCCCCTCGACCCCCAAGCTACCAGGGCGCTCTTGCGGCGCTTGGGTTTGTTTTATTCATTTTCTTAATTGGAGGGAGGGGCGCACCAACTCCCTTTGGTGCATCCGATCCCCCAGTCAGGACTCCGGGTGCCCCCCAAGAACCCACCTGGAGTCCACCGCCCCACCCAACGCCGCCCTCCCCCTCTGGGGTGACAAGTGGAAACAGCAACCCCCTCTCTTCCTCCTCCCCGCTGGGGAGGTAATGCTCCAGCAGGGTCTCCCTGCGGCCCGCAGAGGACCCGCCGACCGGGAGGCGGCAGCGGGGTACGCGGCGCCCCGGGGCGAAGGGCCCCGAAGCGGGCGAGGCCGGGCCGGCGCGGCGCTTACCTCGTCCACGGTGAGCGGCATGCAGATCCGGTACTCCTTCAGCAGCATGGTCCTGCCGGCCGCGGGCCCCCGGGGCGGGAAGCGAGGGGCGCCCCCCAGACCAACAAGGCTGCCTCCCCGACGCAGGGCAGGGCGCCCGTAGCCCCCCGTTCGGGAGCCGGCCGGCGAAGCAGTCCCGGCGCTGCGCTCAGCTCCTGGCTTCCTCCTCTCCGCCCGAGAGCATGTCAAGGTTCGGGTCCGAGTGTTCGGGGCTCCCCCGCCTCCTTCCTCACCGAGGTCTGTCCTCCCGGTACGCGGTGTTGCAAAGTCAGGGAGGGATCGGGGCGGGCGGGAGGGAGACCCGCTGGAAACCGCTCAGATCGGCAGCCCTGGGCGGTAGGAGCGGCCACCGGATCAGGACATGCCCGGTGGCGGGCAATGGAGGAAAAAAGAGAGGTTTCCAAAAATTGAAACGAATGCACAAAAGTCACCGGCTCGATCCGCCTCCGAAAGCAGACATGAACCTGGCGACCCCCCCTCCTTCTCCGGCGGGTCTGCCAATGCTAATGTCACCAGGAACACATTGCAGCCGGAGCTGGAGATGCTGACTTTCCAGACAAAGGCTCGATCGGTTCCTCTCCCCGGGCGGTAAACAAGATTTCCTGCTCTTTTAGGGCCGGTCCCCGAGGCGCTCCGGGGCTCTCAGCAGGAGAAAAGGGAAGCTGCCGCCGCCGCCGCCGCCGCCGCCGCCGCTCGGCTCTGTCGGGCTGGGGCCCGGGGTTCCTCCAACCCGGGCTCGCGGCGGCGAGGGGCGGGCGAGAGGAAGCTGGCGCCTTCCGCGCACGTCCCCTCCCCCGGGTCCCTTGGCTCCCCGAGCGCCGTGCGTGCCCGCGAGTTTGCAGCCACCGCGCCGGAGCCGGAGAGTCCGCGCGGAGCTGCAGTGTGCCTCGGGCCGGGGAGGTGGGTGCGGGAGGAGCGAGCGCCAGCGAGGCTGACATCAGCAGCGGCCGCGGTGGGGAGGGTAGCCCCATCCGGCCAATGGGGAAATGGCAAAGAATGTGGAGGATTTAAACAAAACAGCATGTCTCTCTCTCTCTCCCCGGCTCCTGCCAGACGGCAGGGCTGCCCCGGAGCTGAGCTCGGCCGGCGCTGGGGTGGATCGGGAAAGGGGGCTTTTCCCTGACTCCCCTACCCTTGGAGTCCGTTCTCCAGTGTTCCCTGGGTGCCACGGTGCTCCGCCCGGCCACTCTGGGTAGCTTCTGGTTGCCAGGTGCACAAGCGAGGCTTGACCTTTGGGGGAGAAAAGGTCTTTGCAACTGCCCACCGCGATTGTTTTCACTTGGGTCCAGGGAGCAAGCCCAGCGCTGGAGAGGCGATGAGCTTTGGGAGCCTGAGAACGAACTCTCGCCTGGGTTCCTGACTGATTTCAGAGGAGGAATCCTGTTAAACTGGGAAGTGCAACAGCGTGGAAGAAAATGAAGTACAAACAGAAAGCACACGACCAGAGGGAACGTGAACCGGACATAGCCTTTTACCTCTCCCGGTCCGCAGGGCTGCAAGAAGAGGTTTTCCTGTCAGCACTCCTAAGTTCAAAAAGTCACAGTGAAATGTCAATGAAAATGCCTGGCGTGTTGGTATTTCATCCATATTAAACAGATCCCTCGTTTTAACCACAAGAGGCACATTCTTCAGTTACTCAGGAAGCTGCATGTAACTGCTGAAGTCTGTTTTTCATTTGTCTGGTATTTTTAAGCTTGTTTTTCTGAAAAGTTGCTGGTTGAAAAAAATGCATCGTTTGCCTCTGTGCAGAATAACCAGCAAAGCATCATCTTTTCTCAGAGGAAATATTTGTGCTCTAGAGTCCCACCGCTACCCACAGAGCTTGGATGGTGCTGCGGATGATCTCAGTGTCACAGTATTTAAAATTATGATTAATAAATAGTTAACCAGAAGAACTATGGTGGGCTGTGGCAAAAATCATCCCAGATGGCTGGAGGGAATTTATAACTGTGTGAACATGATACAAAGCCTCACAGAAAAACAACACCCTATATCCAGTTTATATTTTAGTGACAACTATTTTTCTAGATAGATGCTTCCCAGAGTTGGCCCCGAAATATTCACAGCAACTAATTAAAGCCAAACCAAATTCCTCGAGGTGGAAAATCTAAATCTGACACCGACACCGTAGTGGTGAATAATAACACACTGAAAGCCTGTGATATGGAAGCTCAAGCTTGTTTTCCTTTTTTCCTACTTCTTACTTGAAAACAAGTGTAGCGGCTTCGCTTCTGGTACCCAGTGCTCTTCCCAGAGGCAGCGAGGCGATGTGCTGGCTAGCCACACATACACATGCACACAGGACATCACAATGGGTAGATATATTCCTAGCTTCCTAGATGTTTCCTGACATTGATTCTGTAACTGTTTGTTTGTGTTTGTTTTTTACTGAAATTGATATTAAAGTTGAGGAACTCCCTCCCCTCACTTCCCAAACTGCAAATTACGCTTTATACACTTCTCTCCTGACTCTGGTAAGCTGCCTGAACTTCCTTTTCATTCAGTCCATCCGCATGCCTGGTCACATTAATCTTGTTCAAGCACTGCACTAATCCTGCCACCTTCAAAACCTCTCGCTGATTCTCTGTGGCCTACTGAGCCCGTTAAAATTCCTTGGCAGGAAGATCAAGGCTCTGAATCTACCTTTCCCCTGTCCTTCTGCAGCCAAGTGAGACAAATCTGTTGGCCTGGGAAGGCATCCACTTTACCTTGACCCTTCTGCTCCTGTCACTGCCTTCACAGAGAATCCCTCCCCCCAGTTCTTCCCCCATGACACCATCTTTCAGCAGTCTGTTTTTGGAAAGTGACTCTGAGGACAGTGCATTGGATGGGATAAGGCAGAAAGATACCAGAGGCAGGAGGTTATTGGTTATTAGAATACTACAGGAGACCTATGAGGAGGATCTGAATTAGCACAGAAAGAAAAGACGATGAATTTTGAAATGCGGTAAGGACTTGGGGAGAATCCGTTTTCACTACAACAGTGCTTGGGGGAGGGGAGGGCAAAGGGAGAGCTTATTCATTCATAATGCAATCACACAAAGGGAGGAGAGCGCCATCTACTGGTCAGATGCGCTGTTTAAAATGTTTTCAGTCCTCTCGTCAGCAAGTCTGGCAAGAATTCCATCTTTGTTTCTTTTCCACCAGTGGAATCCCCAATATCTACTGCCAAAGAGCTTTGAAGGTGTTGCTATCATCACCAGGAATAGTACTGATGAGGGGCGCCTGGATGGCTCAGTGGGTTGAATGTCTGACTCTTGATTTCGGCTCAGGTCATGATGTCAGGGTTGGTGGGTTCGAGCCCCATGTAGGGCTCTGTGCTTACAGTGCAGAGCATGCTTGGGATTCTCTCTCTCTCTCTCTCTCTCTCTCTGCCCCTCTCCCATTTGCATGCTCTCTCTCTCTCTCTGTGTCTCTGTCTCTCAAAATAAATAAACTTTGAAAAAGTTTTAAAAAGGGAATAGTGTGATGATACATTAACAACTGTATAATCTACAGTTACTGATTATCACATATTAAAAAATAGGATGGGGCACAAAGCAAAAAGAGGAACAAAGAGTTAAGTTATCAGTGAGGAATGACATGAGCAGTAGGAAAAGAGTATCAGCCTATACAAGTCTCTGACAGCATATATTCTTGGATAAGTGACAAGCTGTGAAGGCACGGGTTCTCAGAAGGTGAGATGGGGGAGGTGCACATCAAAACCGATCATCTAAGGAGCTTTTTCAACCCATTGTCTTCACCTGGATTCTGATTATGTGCACCCCACACACACACTGAGACCTTTCTCAGTCCCTGTGAATAAAAATAGGACCCACCCTGTAAGTTACATCTGAAAGAAGAATGTAGCAACAGTCTTTGTGACCGTTCAAGTCATGTTTCAGTCCTAGAATATCCCTGGCACTGCTGAAGTAAAATATTACAGTTCCTTCCATCTTCCTTTTTTCTACTCTCTAAGTTGTGTGGGCTTGTCAAAGCCCATTCAAAGTCCCATCGCCTACACAGAACCATTCCAGACAATTCTTTACCTTTCTAGCTGCCCAGAACATTTATCTGGACTATTCATTTTTGGTTCTGGTTTGTTATACAAGTGTGGCCTCTGTATACAAAATGCCACCTGTTCTCCAACTGCCCGAAATGGTTGTAAGCCTCCAGAGGACACAGACCATGTCCTCTCTGAATCCTCTGGAAACTGTTTTCTGCTAGAAGGGGTAGTGTAGGTACCTAATAAACATCTATTAGATGTGTGTATATATTAGTTCAGGGTTCTCAACCTCCGAGCTACTTGGCCCCTGGTGCCAGGTTAATTCTTTGTTGTGGAGGTCACTGTAGGATACTCAGCAACATTCCTGATCTCGACCCATTGAGTATCAGTCTCATCCGCCCCCCCCCCCACACACACACTGCCAAATATGGGGGTGCATATGGAGGGGGCAAGTCTTGCTGCGGAGACCTGCTGTATCTGTGTAACATTTGTTAATCTTATCTAAATGTTTCGCTTCTCCAAGAAGAAGCTTTCGGAGAGACTGACTTTCAACTTGTCAAAATTGGGGCTAAGGAGAGAAGGATAAGACAAAACTGTTACACCACAGTAACATAAAGATGTACCTTCTCATTCCCATGCTTCTCTTCACATTACCAAAGTGGCCCTTGAAAAAGGGCTTGACTTTAACCTTGATCACTTGGTTAAGGTCATGTCTGCCCATTTTTTTTTTCCACCATAAAATTACTATTTTTCCCTTTCCATGCTCTGTTCTTTGGAAGTAAGTCATTAGGTACAGCCCACAATCAAGGGAGGGGGAATTAAGCCTGTGTCCTGAGGAGAGGGTATCTACATACATAATGGGACGTTCTGTGAGATTTGTCTCTTCTCCATTTATTTATTCATTCAATTATCTATATCTATTTTATACTCTGAGTAACAACTGAATACTGTGTGAGTTTTCTTGCTCAGATCGTTTCTGCTGTGGACAAGCTGTGGTAGCTCTCCCAGGTTCCTGTGTCCATTTCACATACCCCCTCTTCAAGGGCTGTTTTTGAAAATCAAACATTATCCTTTGCAATTAAATTTTGTTTTAATAAATATTGTTTTAATTCCAGCAAAGTCTAAGCCTGTATATGTGTGTGTGTGTGTGTGTGTGTGTGTGTGTGTGTGTGTGTGTGTGTTTTAGGTTTATTTATTTTGAGAGAGAGAGATCACGAGCAGGGGAGGGGCAGAAAGGGAGGGAGAGAATCCCAACCAGGCTCTGCACGATCAGCATAGAGCCCGACGCAAGGCTCAAACCCATGAACCAACTGTGAAATCACGACCTGAGCCAAAATCAAGAGTTTGGACGTTTAACTGACTGAGGCACCCTGGCTCCCCTTTGTGTGTGTTTTAAACACCTGTGTGTCTGATTTTGTTAGGAAATAAGCAAATGTTAAATTCATTCTTAACACAACTACAAAAAGCAAGTCCCAAGGCAATTCTTATGTGTAGACCCATTTATCAGGCCTCTGTTAAATACAGAGAATAACTGACATGTAATTGCCTATAGCTGTGCATTAAATGCTCATAAAATAAAAATTCATCCATGATGATGTGGTATAAATTGCTTCACATAGGAAAAAAAAAAACAGGAAGTTCTGTGGCCAAAGGTATAGTTTTGTCTTTTTTTAAAAAAATAAATTAGCAGGGCGCCTGGTTGGCTTAGTCAGTTAAGCATCAGACTTCGGCTCAGGGCATGATCTCACGGTTCATGGGTTCGAGCCCCACATGGGGCTCCATGCTGACAGCTCAGAGCCTGGAGCCTGCTTTGGATTGTGTCTCCCTCTCTCTCTGCCCCTCCCCTACTCGTGCTCTGTCTCTCTCTCTCTCAAAAATAAATTTTTTTTTAAGGTTTTAAAAATGAATAAATTAGCTAGTAATAAATGTCCTTTTATTGCATTTCCTGTTTTTACAGAAATTTGCAAAACACTGGAATAATCTGAAATAAATTCTTAGACTATATGTAACTATACTCACTGGAGAGAAGTTTTAGTGATGAAAGAAGACACTGTCCTTGATCCTAAGTGTCCTTTAAAGGGAGGCACCTATGCAACCATAACTGATTGTAGCTATTTAATGCCAAAGCATATTTAATGTAGTATCATCAAATGATGTCAACACGGATCTGGAAATAGTATTTCTTTTCTTTTTTTTTTTTTAAGATTTTACTTTTAAGTTATCTCTATACCCAACATAGGGCTCAAACTCATGACCCCAAGATGATCGAGTCACATGCTCTCCCGACCAGTCCAGCCAGGCGCCCCTGGAAATAGTATTTCTCAGCAATGTAGTGCCATAGGAAGAGCATGTAATTCGACTTTTTGTGGAACATTTTTTTTAATGTTTACTTATTTATTTTGAGGGTGGGGAGGGGCAGAGAGGGAGAGAGAATACCAAGCAGGCTCCACGCTGTCAGGGCAAAGCCAGATGTGGGGCTAGAACTCACAACCATGAGATCATGACCTGAGCTAAAGTCGAGTTGAACACTTAACTGATTCAGCCACCCAGGTGGCGCCCCTAATTTTATTTTACAGACAGAGAGAGAGAGAGCAACCAAATGGGGGAGAGGGAGAGAAGGAGAGAAAGAAAAGAATCCCAAGCAGGCTTCATGCTCAGCACACAGCTCAACATGGGGCTCAATCCCACGACCCTGGCATCATGAACTGAAATTTGGCTCACCAAATTGGAGAGTTGGATGCTCAACCGACGGAGCCACCCAGGCGTCCCTCGGGAACATTTCTGTAACGCAGACCTTGTGGCTTACGTTACGTGACTCCCAACTTCAAACCTCTAGCCCAAATGACTCCCCCTAATTTGACCCTTGTACATGCATTTGCCTTTTCAACACTGTCACTGTCACTGGATACCCAATAGGGCCTCAAACTTAACATATCCCAAACTGTGGACTCCTGTCCTTTTCTGCCTGGCTTGATTGTCCCCAGTCGGCTTCCTCCTTGGTAAATGGCAACTCCATCTTTCCAGACGCTCAGCCCAAAAATCTTGCCGACATAGTTGACCTCTCTGCCCTCAAGGCCAACTCTCTTGGCACCACCTTCAGATTATATCCAGGATCTAGCTGCTGCTTACCGCTTCCACTGCCTCCACCCTAGTCCAGGCCACCATCGTGTTCCTCCCGAACTACCGCAATAACCCCCCAGCCAGTCTCCCAGCTTCTCCCCAACCTAGTCACCACATGGCAGAGACTGTTTTACTATGTAAGTCAGCTCATACCACTCCTTCGCCCAAACCCCCCATTGGCTCCCCATCTTACTTAGGTTGAAAACCAAGTCCCGGGGCACCTGGGTGACTCAGCCGGTTATGCGTCCGACTTTGGCTCAGGTCACGATCTCGCGGTTCGTGAGTTCAAGTCCTGCAACGGGCTCTGTGTTGACAGCACGGAGCCTGCTTTAGATTCTGTGTCTCCCTCTCTCTCTGCCCCTCCCCTGCTCATTCTCCCTTTCTCTCTCTCTCAAAATAAACAAACATTAAAAAAAAAAAAAGTCTTTATAATGGTTGAATCGCCCCAAACTTCATCTCCTGTAACTCCTACCCTCGCGTATTCTGGTCTTCAGACAGGGTGACCTGATTGCTCTAACCTCAGGGTTCTTGCTCCTGCCTCTGCCTGGAATCTTCTCCCCTGCAAACTATCCGCAAAACTCCTTTACTGGGGCACCTGGCTGGCTCAGTTGGTGGAGCATATGACTTCCGGTCACTCCAGTCTAAGGGTCGTGAGTTCCAGCCCCGTGTTGGGGGTAGAGATCACATAGAAAAAGGTAAAAAGAAACCAAAAAAGACTCCCTTACTTACTTCAGGTCTTGGCTCACTAGCGAGGCCTTCCTTGACCACCTCCCACTCACTATCACCCCTGCTACATTATTTACATGTTTATTTTCTATCTCCCCTCTACCCTCCCGCCCCCTTTATAAGGTTCACTTCACAGAGGCGGGAACTTCGGGTCAGATGTGTGCACAGCCAATAAGCTGAACGGGCCAAAGATGCCAAATATGGAAAAAATAACAATAATATATAGACACATTATTTTCAATAATTAGTATCATAATATACATTACCCCTGCTTTTCCAATCAGTTTTTCTCTCTGTTGTCGAAAACTGACGTCTGTGCTCAGAGCAGGAACTGGAAGACAGAGTTGGGGTATACAGAAAGGAAGATAGTTTACTACTTTGCCAGGCAAAGGAGGTTACAGCAGACTAATGTCTCCAAGACTGCAAGCCCGCCTGGGGGAAAGGGCTGAGGGCTTTTATAGGAAAATACAGGATCTGGGCATTTGGATAGCAGTCTGGTCCCCGCTGCCAGCCTGGTTCCTCAAGGTGGTCTCATGACTAGAGCTGGCGGGGCCATCTGAGTCTCGTTACTAAGTATACATTGAGGGCGGCATGTCAATATCTGTACTGAGTTCTTGGAACAAAGGATTCCACAGAAAAACAAGTGAAAGGGAAGGGGAGGAGGAGGCTTTCAAGAATGAGGAAGAGACAAATTTGTTCAGTTTATAAAGTCCAACCCAAAACAAAAAATAGTGATAAAGTCAAGCCTTGCTGGGGGACTAGCACGTTCACCTTTTTTTGTTATTTATTTTTAAGTAATCTCTACTGCTCAAGTGAGGGTCAAACTCACCACCCTGATTCTTTGTTTTTTAAATCTCTAGCTCCAACGTGGAGCTTGAACTCAGAACCCCAAGACTAAAAGTCGCATGCTCTACCGACTGAGCCGGCCAGGTGTCCCAACTAGTTGTCCATCTCTCTCTTTTTAATGTTTATTTGTTTAGTTCTGAGAGAGAGAAAGAGAGAGGCAGAGGGAGGGAGACAGAGAATCCCAGGGGCTCGAATGCAGGCATCATGAAATCATGACCTGAGCCAAAATTAAGAGTTGGACGCCTAACCGGCTGAGCCATGCAGGCACCCCTAGTGTGTACATCTTAATTTCCATCCCTCTTTACATTTCTACAGAGGTTTCATCTCTACCTTTTAGGTTCCTTATTCTTTGCTAACTTTTCTCTTCTGAAACTAAATTCTTACGATGTCTGATTCAGACAAATAAATGATTTATAAAGCGTCTACGTAACCCGCGCTCTGAACCTATTTTCTCTCTTGCTCAGTCTTTCACCGGGTTTCTTCTTTATTTCACTTTGCGGTTGCTTCCTTTGTAAGCTTTCCCTTAGATTTCAAAGTGCTTTCATTGTTCATTTCCTCCAGGCCTAGCAAGGAAGGGCTTCAGTTTGGTGGAGTTTTCTCCACCCTCTCTCACTCTTACTTTTTGAGTCCTGGAAACCAGGATTTACTCCAGATTTACTCCACCACAACCTTGTCACTTTTTGTCTTTTCACATTCTTGACACAAAACGGTAGACCTCCAAATGCTCTGTCTGCTCTTCACCAAACCAACTGCACACTGAATACAGAGTCAGAAACAGCTCAGCCTAGTGCTCTCAACAATACTGGCTCCTAGAGGGGCGCCTGGGTGGCACAGTCGGTTAAGCGTCCGACTTCAGCCAGGTCACGATCTCGCGGTCCGTGAGTTCGAGCCCCGCGTCAGGCTCTGGGCTGATGGCTCAGAGCCTGGAGCCTGTTTCCGATTCTGTGTCTCCCTCCCTCTCTGCCCCTCCCCCATTCATGCTCTGTCTCTCTCTGTCCCAAAAATAAACGTTGAAAAAAAAAAGAATTTTAAAAAACAATACTGGCTCCTAGAAATGCGTTTTAGAAATTTGTGTGGGTATTTCAGGTTGTCACGATCACTGGGGGGTAAGGGGGATCAGCATGTAATTGGGATGCCAGACATCTACGATGCGACAAACCTGCATGGTAAAATATTGTCCCACAATCCATCGGATTTTTCTTTCTTTTAAAAAAGTTTGTTTTCCTTAACGTTTATTTTGAAGAAGAAATAGCCTCCGAACAGCCTCCAGGCTCTGAGCTGTCAGCACAGACCCTGACATACAGCTCCAGCCCACAAACGGCCAGATCACGACCTGAGCCAAAGTCGGCTGCTTAAGCGACAGAGCCACCCAGGCGCCCCTCCACCTGACTTTTCAACGTCCTGCCAGACACCCACTTATGTGTCTGAGGCCTAGACTCGAACTTCACTTTACATATGCTCTTTTTTGACGTTTTAATATACACTAAAATTTCTAAGAATTCTTCTATGTAAAAAAACAATGGAAAATTGTACTTTCACAGAGTCAGAACTTTACCAAGAAGTTGTACACCATTTTGGAGAAATCATGTCGCCCACAGTAAATCCTTACGATGCTTGGAGAACCAACCTATTGAGGTTGCAACTTCTGATTTCACAGTTATGTGTGTGAACAACCACACCACTGGTTTATTTTCTATAGTAGACATGTCTTAGCCTTTAAATTTTGAAGTTTATTCATTTATTTACGTAAGTAATCTACACCTGAGGTTGAGCTGGAACTCAGGACCCAGAGATCAAGAGTTGCCTGCTCCTCCAACTGAGCCCGCCAGGCGCCCCTAGCCTTTATATTCTGAAGTATTATTATTTTGCTATTTTGCGATGCTTCTCCTTTACCTTACAGCTAGGGTGTTTTGTTGTTGTCGTGTTTAATTATGTGTGCAGGTGGGTTATATTACCCATGATTTTCATTACAGAACAGTAAAAACAAAGAAAAACAACAAAAGGAGGTCTATTCAGTATATAAAAAGGGATGTTGGTGCTGATTTAATTCGCTAACAGGTAGACCATTCCAAGATTTCCCATTTGCTTTGGAAGCTACTGTTTATACTTTGACCACACCACACACAACCTCATTTTCACTTTCAAGCATCCTAAGCTGTTAAATAGGGACCCAGACGATGCAGATGCTAATGAAAACTTGCACGGTCCTTAAAAATGGAAATAATCCTGCATGCGTAAAATCTCATTTGATGCTCACAAGAGTCCTACAAAGAAAAGTCAACAAAATCTTCCTAAAGATTCTTCTTACCCACGTAGTGGATTATAGTAAAAATGAAAACAAACAAAAAGTACTTGTTATATTACTGAGCCGCTGTCATACCTTCTCTTTGAGCTTTGAGAGATCCCACAGATTAAACCAAGATTCTCAACCAGATGAAACTTTTTTCTTTAGGATTTCAGCCTGCTCATGCAGAGATGAGAAAACGGAGATCCAAGAAAAGCTAAGCGACTTGCCCACGGCTCTGAGAAATAATATTTGCAAAGCAGGGAGACGTAAGAGTATATGAGACGGCCTACTCTATTACACTAGCTTTTCTCACCGCAGAAGCCGTGGATGAAAGTCGGTTATCAAGGCAAAACCGGACGTGAGCCGCAGGCTCGAGGGCGAGCCCCGCCCTCCGCCCCGCCCCCAGGGCTGTCTGAGGCAGTGCCTGACTGGTGGCCAGCGCAGGGGGCCTCGTGGGGGTCCTTCGCGCGGGCTCCCGACGCACTGCCTGAGTGGGTGCGCAGGCGGCTTCCGGTGTGGGTGACGAGTGGTGGCCGAAGCAGGGGGACATCAAGGGACGTTCAGGCCGGGACCATGGCGGACGGCGGCTCAGAGCGGGCTGATGGGCGCATCGTCAAGATGGAGGTGGACTACAGCGCCACGGTGGATCAGCGACTGCCAGAGTGCGAGAAGCTGGCCAAGGTGAGGGGAGGCCGGCTGGCTGTTCGCGGGCGCCAAGGGCTGAGTCACGGCGCGGAGCTTGCTTAGGCCTCAGGGGGCCTGCGGGCTGAAGGGTGCGTCTCCCACTGCCTGCCCAGCCCGAGTTGGGCCTGCGTGAGCAGGAGGTCCCAGGTGTGCCCCGCAGCGGGAGTACGCTGGTGCATACAGCTTCCCAAACTCTTCCCCTGGACTGATGGCCACTTCCCGGAGGAGGTGGGGCCTCACAGTACTCTTTGCCTTTTCTCGGTACTGTTTATCGTTTACTTTAACAGTTTCCCAGGGGTTACGGCCGCTTTAGCGTTCAGGCTAGATCAGAGAGTTGAGTTCTCTCACTCTGGCTGAATGAACGTATGTCGTTAAGTTGTTTATGGATCATGGGATGTTCCTGGCCTGTAGCCAGGAGAAGCAGTAGGAAAGTGAAACAGGACGAAGGTGATGAGCGCAGGACCCCTGCCCTTAAGGAGTTCGTATATATAACGAATTAGACGAGTCAGGCATGGTGGTGCGTGTTACACAAGTATAAAAGTGCTTATTGGAACGCAGAGAAGGAAGCTGTTGTTTTTTTACTGGTGGGGTAAGGGAAGGTTTTACGGAGAAGTTGACGTTTGTTTTGGGCCTTGAAGAAGAAAATTGGGATGGGGAGGAGTCGTCCCCGGAGCGGGAACTGCAGCCGCAAAGACTAACAGGCACAGCAGTGCAGAATAACCTAATTAGGGGAGGTCATGAACCGTGGTTTAGTCCAACTGCTTATCTCCTCTGGAATAGAAATTGAACTTGATTCGAACATTTTTCACCTCTCCTGATATGTGTCAGGCAACTTTATGTACCATTTTACATATAAAGAAACCAAGCCTCCTGGAGATATTTGTGGAACACCGGTAGGAACAGAACCAGGGTTTCAAAACTAGAATTGTCTGACTAGGGTTTGAATGGTTGTGGAATCAATTCCCATCATGGGCTGTTGCTAAGGATTACGCTCAGGCCTCATTAAATTCCTTGATCAATCTAGCCACAAATATTTATTGCTATTCACCTGGGATGCATGTACTAATAGGGTTGTTTTGTCTCTTAAGGTGCTTACCACAGAAGTACATTTAAGTGCAACTAATTCAGGGACAGGAGGAGTGTCAAGTAATATTTCACAGTAATATTTCTTAAAAAAAACAACCTTTCCACTGCTTCCTTTTTTTTTCTGATAAAGGATTTAGTGGGGCTTTAAAAAGACAGGGCTAGGGAAGGCTGATGAAGTTGATACACCTGAATTTCTTAGCTTCAGTACACTTGATGGAGGGGAGCCATAAATTCATCTCTGAACTTTCTAGCAGCTTGTGTAAAGAAACATCCTCACTTACATGAGAGTTGGAAAACCCCGACAGTGCCAGGCAGATAACGAGAGCTGGCATTTGTCGAGTATTTTCTACACTGCCAGGCAGCCTTCTGCGTGCTTACATGCATTAGCACGTTCGGGCCTCACCTTAGCCCCATGTGATAGGTGTTGTTGTTTTACCGACAAGAAAAGAGTCTAAGAGAAGTTGAGTCACGTGCCCCAAGGTCATACAGTTAGTAGAGTGATGGAGCCAGGATGCAGAGCAAGCAGACTGATTCTGGAGCTTGTGTTGTCTCCATGCTCTCCTGCCTAGTGAGCCAAGTGTGATGAAATCCTGAGCCAACTCCTGACCACTTATCCAGGGAAGGGGGGGGGGAGTAACTCCTCACCTCCAGTTAATCTTTGCCATTTGGGCATGACAGCCAGACCTCAACTCTTCTAATTTGAGGGAGAAACCAGGGGTATGGATTTGTTTTATACGAATTGCCTCAACATTTAGAATCCGGACACAGATCTGTTTTAAAACACCATTTGAGCCAATACCACATAGATCAGACAAAACATACCTACGGTCCAGAGTCAGCCCCTGAACCAGCACTTTGGAATTAATAGATTGCTGGTTTTCATAAGGAAGAAACCGTTTGCTGAAAAGAAGTACAGCTATGCCTAGAGCTGAGACCTGGGAGAAAAAAAAAATCTTCCCTTTACCAATTTCTGATAGCCTACTGTCAGTAGTCCGTGCTAGACGTTGTGGGGAGTATAAAGGTTATTAGACAAAGCTCTTGCCCTCAGAGAGCTTATAGGCCAGTAAGAAAAAAAAATATTTCACTGCTACAGTTGTAGTAATCACGTGTATGGCGTTTATGTGGGATATTATGGTTATGTGTTCAAGACAGTTGGAAAGACTTGCAAACTCAAATGCCTTTTTAGGTGTCAAGTGGGTAGCAGAAATGTTTAAAACAGGGAATGTTGTGGCCTGCTAAACTATGTAAAATAAAAGCCGTTTGAATTTTTTTTTTTAAGTTTATTTTTGAGAGAGAGAAGACACATGTGCACAAGCTGGGAAGGACAGAGAGAGAGCGAGAGCATCCCAAGCAAGCTCTGCCAAGGGGTTCAGTCCCACAAACCATTAGATCGTGACCTGAGCCGAAGTCAAGAGTCAGAGGCTCAACCCACTAAGCCACCCAGGTGCTCCTGGATTTTTTATTTATTTTTTTTAAGCCAGTGTGCCAGTGGAACAAAACAGGGTACAGGTGTGGATTCTTTTTGTGAGGGAGGAAGGTAGAGGGCTGGGGATGGGAGGGCATAAATGTTTGTGGTTTTGTTTTTTAATGCAAACCCACGATTTTCAACTTTTGGATTAGACTATTGTCTTACAGTCTAGTTAATTTTTTTAAGTTTTGTTTTGCCTTCTGTTTGTCATCTTATATTTTCTAACCATTCTGCCAAATGTAAGAAAATACCTATTTAAAGCATCGTATTTTTACACTGGAATGTATGGGACACTTTAGCATACATTCTTTTGCTTTTTTACTTTAAGCCCATCAACAAAACTGAAGAAAGTTTTGTTGTTTTTACTTTACTTGTGAAAAAACTAAGGTTCAGGCAGCTTAAGTGGTTTATCCACGGTCTACAGCAAAGCCAGATCAAGCTCAGGTCTCCTGGCAGCAGGTAGTGTTCGTTTTGCTACATCTCACGATATCTTTAAGAGACTTGCTCCCGTGCTTATTTTCCTTACAGCATTTTTAATTTACTTTTTATTTTTATGATGTTTATTTTAAGAGGTTGAGAGTACGAGTTCTTGCACTAATGAGTGGGGTAGAGGCGAGAGAGAGAGAGAGAGAGAGAATCCCAAGCAAGCTCCCCATTATCAGTGCAGAGCCGACTTGGGACTTGATTCCACTAACCTCGAGATTACGACCTGAGCCAAAACCAAGAGTCAGATGCTCAACTGACTGAGCCACCTGGGTGCCCCAAGACAATTTTTATTCTTTTTTTTTTTTTTAATTTTTTTTTTCAACGTTTATTTATTTTTGAGACAGAGAGAGACACAGCATGAACGGGGGAGGGGCAGAGAGAGAGGGAGACACAGAATCGGAAGCAGGCTCCAGGCTCTGAGCCATCAGCCCAGAGCCCGACGCGGGGCTCGAACTCGCGGACCGTGAGATCGTGACCTGAGCTGAAGTCGGACGCTTAACCGACTGAGCCACCCAGGCGCCCCGACAATTTTTATTCTTAATGTGAACAACATTTGCAGGTAAAAATTGTGTGTATAGAAACTTAATAAGAATATACCCAGTGAGAAAAGCACAGAGAGCAGAAACCTTCAGAAGGCATCCTGAAGTCTAGACCTGGGTGGTAAAATTGACAAATCCAGGCCATTTGAATCTCCTACAGTTGTGACTTACTACGACTCTGTTTCTGTGTCCTAACACTCAACATAGAACACCAGTCACTAATATTTATTGCTGTGTACTTTCTATATAATGTTAGCTGTTATGATGAAGATAATGTACCTAGTATATTCCAGGCATGTCTTCATAAGTATTGCTTTAATCCTTACAGCAACCCTGTGGGGCAGGAATTATTTTTATTATACTCATTTCATTTAAGAGAAAATTAAGGGCCAGAGAGCATGAGGGTCTTGCCCTAGGTAGCACAGTGGTGGACCTGGGATTTAGACCCAAGCAGTCTGGCTGCAGAGCCTATGTTTTTAACCATTACGTTCTCCTCTGCTGCCTCTGTGATTGGTATTTGATTGATGAAATAATAAAAGTGATACTAGTTCTTGATAATGGTTAGGGCTTCACCGTCCTATTAGCTAAGGAGTTAAAAATTAATCTGAAGAGGGCCTTTTCTGAACCGTATGTGGTATTTAGCAGTTCTTACTACACAGAGGATCACCACCCCCCATTTCGATTACACTATATTTGGTATGTGGTTGTTTGGGGATTATATTCTTAAATTGAACGTATCCTTTGGTTCTCCCTCTTCGTGTCTTTTCATTTCATTTGGTTACCTGCAGCCTCTTCTCCAGGAGGAGGTGAAATGTAAAACAGTTTATTGATTGCCAGCAGCTCGGACATAAAGACCCTCTTAAGAAATAGTAACGTTAGGGGCTTCTGGGTGGCACATTTGGTTGAGCATCTGACCTCAGCCAGGTCACGATCTCACAGTTGGTGAGTTTGAGCCCCATGTCGGGCTCTGTGCTGATAGCTAGAGCCTGGAGCCTGTCTCCCTCTCTCTCTGCCTGCTCATGCTCGCTCGCTCGCTCGCTCTATCTCAAAAAAAAAAAAATTTTTTTTTTTTTAAGAAATAGGTCATGTAAAAATACTGGATTAGCTTTAAATTTCAACTACTTGTGGTTAACTTTTTATTGGCCTTTTTCTTGTGTAGGTTGTTTAACAAGTTATTGAAAAGTTGGATCCATTTAGGAGGTAAAAGGTAGAAACAGAACTTACAGATACATAACATACATGATATGTATGTTGATGATATGTATGTTGAACAAACTCCTTAGTAAGTTACCTCATTTACAAAGATTTTAATGAGAAAAGTGAGTCACAAAAGTCACATGTTCTAATGAGTTGGTTTTGGTAGCTTTGACCGTCTCCTTCCTCTGAGTTGAAAGGCAGCAAGGTGGGGTGGAATTTCAAGAACTGTGAATAGTTAGGAAAGGAGGAAGGTAGTTAGCCATAGCATTGGCCGTGGAAGATTTGGAGAAAAAAGTGGAATAATTAGAGAATTGGGAGTTGTACTTATTGAAGTCGATGGTAGCATCCCCCAGATAGAACTGAATTGCCGGCCATATAACTTACCACATCCTACTTACCTTGACAGTAAGAATCAGGAATTTTGGGTACCTGGGTGGCTCAGTTGGTTGAGTGTCTGACTTTGGCTTAGGTCATAATCTCAAGGTGAGTCAGGAATTGTAAGCCATTAAGATCATCTGCTAGTTGTGGTCCAGCCATTCAGTGCATACTATGTACAAGTTGGTGTGAGGGAAACAATCGAACAAGGTCCACCCCTGAAGGAAGTTATGGACCACTTAGGAGGCAAGACATGCACATTAATGACTGTAGTACAAGGTATAGAGGGATGTACCGTAGTAGCTACAGAAGCAACATCATGTGCTTGGCCAGGTACCGAGCTGCATTGGTGAACAGTATAGACACAGTCCCACCTCTTGCAGAATTTACATTCTAGTGAGATTAGAGAGACCATGAACATTAAAAGAGAAAAGAGTTTGGGGTCATTACCAAGCAGAAAGTCAGTGGGCTTGTTAGTTAAGGAAGTGCTGAATGACTACTGACTTCCGGAGAGTTATTTAAGAATGCCTTCCTGAGAAGGTGACCTCTGATGTTTTGTTGATAACCGCAGATGATGGCTCTAAAGCAATATGTGATTTCTTCACGTGAAGAATACAGTTCTTTTACTGGTTTGTTTTTTCTACTTTTTTTTTAATGTATTTTGTTTTGTTTTAATTTTCTTTATGTTTATTCATTTTTGAAAGAGAGAGACAGCACAAGCAGGGGTGGGACGGAGAGAGAGGGGGACACAGAATCTGAAGCAGGCTCCAGGCTCTGAACTGTCAGCACAGAGCCTAACAAGGGGCTCGAACTCACTGAACCATGAGATCATGAACTGAGCCGAAGTCGGACGCTCAACCGACTAAGCCACCCAGGTGCCCCTGTTTGTTTGTCTGTTTGTTTGAGAGAGAGAGAGAGAGTTTAAGTGGGGAGGGGTAGAGAGAGAGGGAGACACAGAATCCTTAGCAGACTCCAAGCTGTCAGGAAAGAGCACGACATGGGGCTCAAACTCATGAACTGTGACATCATGACCTGAGCCTGAGTTGGCCACTTAACTGACTGAACCACCCAGGTGCCCCTAGAATGCAGTTCTTTAAAACCTATACTTCTGGGGCACCTGGATGGCTCAGTCAGTTAAGTGGCTGACTCTTGATTTTGGCTCAAGTCATGATCTCACAGTTTGTGGGTTCCAGTCCCACATTGGGCTCTGCACTGATAGTGTGGGGCCCACTTGGGACTCTCTCTCCCTCTCCCCCTCCTGCGCTCTTGTGCGCTGTCTCTCAAAATAAATAAACTTACAAAAAAAAAAAAAACCATACTTCTGAATTAAGATACCATAAACAGCGGGTGCCTGGGTGGCTCAGTAAGTTAAACATCCGACTTTGGCTAAGGTCATGATTTCATGGCTCATGAGCCTCGAGCTTTGTGCTGACAGCACAGAGCCTGTAGCCTGCTTCGGATTCTGCGTCTTCCTCTCTCTCTCTACATCTTTCCTGCTCGCAGTCTATCTCTCTCAAAAATAAATGAACGTTAAAAAAAAAATCTAAAATGAGTTGATTGGATTAAATAATCTGTGGCAGTCTTTAAGTTCTGAGATTCTTTGATCTTCTATGATTTATTAGCTTTTAACTTTGGAGAATTTATGGATTTGTTCTTTGTTCTTTTCCTCTGATGGGCATTTAGTTAGCCTTTATTGTACACATGAATCTGTAGAGTTTTCAGAACTGATGCTCTCCTTTGCATAGGAAACATTGTTACAACGCTAGTCATGGTGTTTCAGATTTAATTACAGTAATCATATATTTCAGAGTTAAAATTCAAACAATGACCATACAGTACATAATCTGTACTCCATAGAAAATTCATAGTTTAAACGTTATTTTGGAAAATATAGAAAGTATTTTGAAAAATCCAAACATTATTTGAGTCCTTAATTCAAAAACTGTTTAATTACTTTCTTTGATCAGTAAAAGAGTAGGACTCATGTACTGTCCATGAATGTCATTAAAATAAAAAAAAGTTCTGGGGCTCCTGGCTGGCTCAGTTGGTGGAGCACATGGCTCTTGATCTCAGGGTTGTGAGTTTGAGCCCATGTTGGGTGTAGAGATTACCTAAAAATAAAATCTTAAAAAAAGGCTCAATCGGTTAAACATCCAGCTCTTGATTTTGGCTCAGTTCTGAATCCCACAGTACGTGAATTGGAGCCGGGGGGGGGGGGGGGGGGGGGGGGGGGGGGGGGGGGGGG
>NW_024412437.1:2641987-2672566 GCF_014898765.1 Herpailurus yagouaroundi
CCCCGAACTGACAGCCCGGAGCCTGCTTGGGATTCTCTCTCTCTCTACCTCTCTCTCTCTGTCCCTGCCCTGCTGTCCTGCACAGGCGCGCGCGCGCACGCTCTCTCTCTCTCTCTCTCTCTCTCAAAATAAATAAACTTAATTTTTTTTTCATTTATAGTTAGAAAAACAATTTCAAAATAAAATCCTCATCACTTTTGATTCATTCATTGTTATTAATACCAGTATCTTAAATACTTGTAATTTTTTTTTTGCTGTGGGCTGGTTTTGTTTTTATTAAAATGTGTGGTTTCTAATAGGATGGCTTATTTTAGTCCTGGTGTATTATCATTTAGGTTTATATGATTTGAATTTTGTTACTCCCGTTTCCAAATGTGCTCCCCAGGGGGAATATTTTGTTTTTGCATATGAGATGGAGGTCATTTTCAGTTGACCAAAAGGGGTATATTCCATTTGGTTCAGTATCTGCTTAAAGGCATGACCTTTGGTATAGCATGTATGGATATTCTCAGGTGGTCTTTATTTCCTTTAAGCACAGTTATAATTTATTTATTTATTTATTTAAATTTTTTTTTTAACGTTTATTTATTTTTGAGGCAGAGAGAGACAGAGCATGAATGGGGGAGGGTCAGAGAGAAAGAGACACAGAATCTGAAACAGGCTCCAGGCTCCACGCTGTCAGCACAGAGCCTGATGCGGGGCTCGAACTCACGGACCGACCGCGAGATCATGACCTGAGCCGAAGTCGGCCGCTCAACCGACTGAGCCACCCAGGTGTCCCAGTTATAATTTATTTTTAAAGGCATTGAACAATTAGGGGCACCTGGCAGGCTCAGTTGGCAGAACGTGCAACTCGTGATCTCGGGGTCGTGAGTTCAAGCCTCACTTTGGCCATACAGCTTACTTTAAAAAAAAAAAGTCATTGAAAAATAAAACCAGGGTTTCTTGTCTTTTTACCACCAGATATCCTTTTTATTTTTCCTCAAAACTTCATGTTTTAAGTTTATTTGTTTTGAGAGAGAGAGAGACAGACAGACAGAGCGAGAGGGGGAGGAGCAAGAAGAGAGAATCCTAAACAAGCTCTCTGCTACTAGTGTGCTAAGCCCAGCACGGGGTTTGAACTCCCCAACCGTGAGATCATGACCTGAGCCGAGATCAAGAGTTAGAAGCTTAACTGACTGAGCCACTCAGGTGCCCCTCAGAACTTCGTGTATTAAAGTATTTGTTATGGTGACTTCATAGAGAAATCACTCATTTTCCCCATTTTTCCTCTTTAAAGACACGTGTGACTGCCAATTAAGAGTCTATTCAGAACAAGATAATCTGGTATTACCACACTGAGTTGATAATTAGAATCCAAAACAAAGACTTGAGGTTTTTCTCGGGTGTTAAATTATTGTTCTATATTCAGTTTCTCTTAGGTGATTTGAAATGTTAAAAATAGCTTGTGGACCCCAAATTGGAAACCACTGACTTAAGGAGTCCACAGGAAAAGCAAGCACTACGATGGAAAGGGACAAAACAATAATAGTAATGGGGATGGACCTTTTCCTCAAAAATGGATTTTTTTTCTTTTTGTGTCAGAAACCTCTCATTTTAGACTGTTGTTTGGTCTTGTGTTGACGGTAGTGTTTTCATTGTTCGCTTGTATCTTTCGTTTTAGGAAGGAAGACTTCAAGAAGTCATTGAAACCCTTCTCTCTTTGGAGAAACAGACCCGCACCGTGAGTAGATGATAGTGAAAACCTCAATTATCATTGATTTTATTTAACAGTGTTCCGTTGACTCTCAGCGTATTTTCCTTCTTACAGGCTTCTGATATGGTGTCTACATCCCGTATCCTAGTTGCAGTGGTGAAGATGTGCTATGAGGCTAAAGAATGGGATTTACTTAATGAAAATATTATGCTTTTGTCAAAAAGACGGAGCCAGTTAAAGCAAGTGAGTTCGTGACTGCTCATAAAGCAAACACATCTGCATTTAAATAAGGACATTTAGAAAACCTTTCTGTGAATCTGTCTTAAATTACTGTTAAATCAGCATTACAACATTCTAGACAGTTTTTAAAAATTCTGTCCATATTTTCATGTCAGCCGCTTTTATGTTGTTTTTTCTTCTAGTTTTCATATATTTGCATATTTTTACAAAATTGTGCTGAGAATGCTGGTGCAGCTTTGTTCTGTTTCCGTGTTGCTCCCTATCTTCATATTTATTATTTTAAGTGATTGTGTTATAAGCCATCAAGCTGATAATCTATCATTTACTTAATCATGTATTTTGGGGCATCTGAGTGGCTCAGTCAGATAAGCCTCCAGCTTTGGCTCAGGTCATGATCTCGTGGTCTGTGGGTTCGAGCCCCGCGTCGGGCTCTGTGCTGACAGCTCAAGAGCCTGGAGCCTGCTTCGGATCCTGTGTCTCCCTCTCTCTCTGCCCCTCCCTTGCTCGCACTCTGCCTGTCTGTATCTCAAAAATAAACAAAGGTTAAAAAAAATTTTTTTAATCATATCTTTCATTAAACAATTAATATTTCACTTATTTTGAGGCAGTTTTTCAGACATTTTGACTACTTATTTTGTTTAAAGATTATGTTTTCTTTTGGTGTTTTGGGGAAGCTAGATTTTACTGTTTCCCTGTTCTTTTGCTTGAGGTTTTTTTTGTTTTGTTTTGTTTTTTAAGTAAACTCCATCCCCAACATGGAGCTCGAACCCATGACCCCAACATCAAGAGCCCCATGTTCTACGAACTGAGTTGGCCGGCACCCCTTTCGCTTGAGATATTTAAATGATCCTCTGTACAAAAGAGTCCACTTTTGTCATTTATATCTCATCTTTCAAGTACTGTTCCCTGAGTAGCTTCTGGGTTTTTATTTTTTGCTTTCAAATAAAGGTATTGACGTTGTAAAACAGGGAGTAGTAGAACCAAAAAACAAATAGGGTGTTGTTGTTCAAATCCCTTGTTTTATTAGTTTACTGCTAGAGTGAACTTAGTGATAGAGTAGGTTAAATTATTTTTTGCAAAAAACAATTTGTTCTTTTTTTAGATAAGTTTACATGCATATAATTTGTTGTCAAGAATCAACATAGAGGGACACCTGGCTGGCTCAGTCAGTGGAGCGTGCGACTTTTGACCTCGGGTTCGTGAGTTCGAGCCCCGTGTTGGGTGTAGAGATTACTTAAAATATTTTTTAAAAAAGAATTCACATCGATTTGAGGCAATCTAGTACATGTGAATGCGAAATTCCTTTAAATATGCCTTTTGTTGCTCAGTTCTGTGCTTTCAGAGACCATCATAGAGTTGGTTGAGAGACTGGCATAGATGAGTCATTGCCTTCCTCTGGTTTTCTGAGATTTGCTTGCTATGGGACGATTTGGAAAGGGCTGCTTCCCTAGACATCTTGAGGTAGCCTGGCTTAAACGAAAATGTGTTTTGTATAGGACTGATGCCGTTCAAACAAAGCACGTATCCTAAACTAAAGGTTTATTAGAGTCCTAGCATTTCAGAACTAGTAGAGGGACTGTTAACTCTGTCCCTTTTCTGATTGAGAAACTTGACATTTCTATGTAAGACTCTTGGAATGTGAAGAAATGTGCCAGGTCACCTTTGGTTCAGTACAGAATATGATCCCTGATAGTAGTGTAGTACCTCTTTAACAAGTGCCCTAAAGGTGACTTATTTTTTATTTTACTTTTTTTAAGTTACACACACACTCCCAGCAGTATACAGTAAGTGACACACAATGTCAGCGGTGCTAGGAGACCTGATAGGAGGAAGAGAAGGTTTTGATTACATTTGTCGGGGGGCGGGGGGGTGGGGAGCGTCCTGGAGAAAGAGGAGTGTGAGCCCATCTCCCAGCTGGCTGACGGATGACCCCGACTGCAGTGGCACTGCCCTTTTCACCGTGACAACAATGTTATGTCTTAGCTCTGGAAGGTGCTTAGGGACTCAGAATGTCTCTTTCCTTTTCCCATAATTACTTTTTACCTAAAGCTTTTCTTTCTGCTTTACCAGACTTAGAAAGTAATGATTTTCTTAAAATAACCTTTTCTGGATTGCTTAAAATTAATGGTTTCTAATTCACTGTCTGTCACTTGAGCCCAGGGGGTAAGCCTCACTCCTACCATGACTTACCTAATGACTTGTGTTTTTCTCAGAGAGCAGCAGGATGTTCACTTATCATTAGAATATTGATATAACTGTTTTGTTTTTCTTTTACCCCATCTGATTTCTGTTAATGTAGTTTTTGCACAGCTTTTAGAATTACTAATTTGTATGCCCTTGTAGAAATCATTATTATAATTAGTGTTGGAAGGATCATGGTTTTTTGTTGTTGTTTTTTTTTTTTTAATTTTTTTTTTTAACGTTTATTTTTGAGACAGAGAGAGACAGAGCATGAACAGGGGAGGGTCAGAGAGAGGGAGACACAGAATCTGAAATGGGCTCCAGGCTCTGAGCTGTCAGCACAGAGCCTGACGGGGGACTGGAACTCACGGACCGCGAGATCACGACCTGAGCCGAAGTCGGACGCTTAACCGACCGAGCCACCCAGGCGCCCCAGAAGGATCATGTTTTGAGATACAACGTGTCCCAGACCCTTGCTGAAAGAGTTGTGTTTTACAATAAAACCTTTATTTTCTGGAACTCCTGTGTGTCTCTGAATGGCCATTTTTTCAGTTAATTAGAAGTTTGACCTGAACTACCTGAATATTGTTTTTTAAGGAAATCTTTGCAAGATATACAATCGGATTTTTTTTTCCCCCAGCATGATTGAGGTACAGTTGACAGCAAGATATTCTGTTTACTTTTCTGCTGTCTTAAACAAAATGTATTTAATATAGTTTAACATTTTCTTTATGACAAAGAGGCCTAATTATTATTCTCAATGATTATCATAACTGATAATGCTGTTCAGAGTCTATATTAGAGGTTGCAAACTACAGGCCACGGTCCAAATCCCACCTGTCAGCTTTGTAAATAGAGTTTTTGGAACACAGCCACACCCATTTGTTATATATTGTCTGGCAGCTTCTGAGGTTACAAAGGCAGTTGAATAGTTGAGGCAGAAACCCTATGGCCCACAAAGTTTAAAATATTTACTGTGTAAATCTTTACTAAAACGTACAGAGAAGTTTTGCTGACCCCTGACCTAGAATGTTAGAGCTAGAGGAAATGTATCCAACCCACTTACATTATCTGAGAAACCTGGGCAGGGGATGCTGTGACTTTCAATGTCCTGTTTCATTGAGGGGAGTATGGGTGATTGTGGCTTCTCTGCCCTCCTGAGGCCCGGCGGGGGGCGGGGGGGGGGGCGGCTGCTAAACCCTCTGCCTCTGCTACGGACTCTTTCTTAACTCACAGTATCTGCTAGCTGTGGCTTCATTGCTGTTCATAGCCACTGGTGACCCCTGCTTTTCTCTTGTCCTTTTTCCCCCTTTCGTCTGTTACAACTTCTTCCATGCTTTTTTGTTTGGCTCCAAAAAAGCTAGCTAGGAAGCCTTCTAATAGACATCGTCAAATACCCCTTTTATGTAATCATGTATGTTCGCTCTTTGTAGTGGGGAGGGGTAAAGTCTTTGCACCTGAGGTTTTCCTAACCTTTTTACATTATTCCTGGGTGTTCAGTACATCTTAGCTGTCAGAGACATTTTGATTTTTTTTTTTAAGCAAGCTCTATGCCAAACATGGGGGTAGAACTCACGGCTCTTGAGATTAAGAGTTGCATGCTCTAGGGGCACCTGGATGGCTCAGTCTGTTAAGCATCTGACTTCAAGTCAGGCCATGATCTCGCGGTTTGTGAGTTGAAGCCCCATGTCAGGCTTGTGCTGACAACTCAGAGCCTGGAGCCTGCTTCAGATTCTGCGTCTCCCTCTCTCTCTCTCTGCCCCTCCCTGCTCACTCTGTCTGTCTCAAAAATAAATAAAACATTAAAAAAAAAAGTTGCATGTTCTACCAACAGAGCTAGCCAGGCACCAGGCACCCCCTCCCTTTTATTTTTTTAAGATTTTATTTATTTGTGTGTGTATTTATTTAACAGAATGGAAAGTATACCTGTTCTTTTTTTTTTTTTTTTCCTTAAGGTTTATTATTTATTTGGGGAGAGCGAGCAAGTGAGGGAGGAGTGGAAGGAGAGAGAGGAAATCCCAAGAAGGCTCTACACTGTCAGGGCAGAGCCCGATATGGGGCTCCAGCTCATGAACCATGAGATCATGACCTGCGCTAAAGTTGGACACAACCAACTGAGCCACCCAAGTGCCCCCAAGATTTTATTTTTTTAAGTAATTTCTACACCCAACATCAGGCTCCAACCTATAATCCCAAGATCAAGAGTTGCACGCTCCACTGACTGAGCCAGCCAGGCGCCCCTTATGTTTCGTTATGGGCATAATACTTCATTTTTAACTGTACGAGAAATGAACCTTGCTTATGAATGGTTTTTATCATTTTAGGCTGTTGCAAAAATGGTTCAACAGTGCTGTACTTACGTCGAGGAAATCACAGACCTTCCGATCAAGCTTCGATTAATTGATACTCTGCGAATGGTTACAGAAGGCAAGGTAAGTTTTCCATTGGCATAACTCATAGTGGAAATTACTATCCTATCTGTGTTCAGAGATATTTAGATATGCAGACATTAGATCAGTATATATTTAAGATGACAAAATAGGTCATCACCTTGATTCAACCATTATCTTTGTACTTTTCCTTGTAGTATCTTCCCAATTTACACATGAATATATTTAAAATAGTGGCAGTCTTGATATATCCAGATTTTTCTGGGAATTAGTGATCTTACTCCATATTTACATGTGGCAATAATTAAAGATAGTTAATTCTTCACCCTGGCCTAGATCTGCTTGAGAAATCTATGCTTGGGATAGCTACAGTTTTACTCTACTATTTAAATTAATAGAGGCGCTCCTGGGTGGCTCAGTTAAGCATCTGACTCTTGATTTCAGCTCAGATCATGATCTCATTCCTGAGATGGAGCCCTTCGTCAGGCTCCATGGGGAGTATGGAGCCTGCTTGGGGTTATCTCTCTCCCTCTCTCTCTGCCCCTCCCCAGCTCACGTGCACATGTACTCGCTCTCTCAAAACAAATAAAAAGTATTGGGGTGCATGTCTGGCTCAGTTGGGAGAGCTTGTGACTCTTGGAGTCCTGAGTTCCAGCCCCATGATGAGTGTAGTTTACTTAAGAATTAATAGTAACAGGGGTGCCCGGTTGGCTTACTTGGTTAAGCATCCGACTGAATTTCGGTTCGGTCATGATCTCATGGTTCATGAGTTAAGCCCTGTGTCAAGCGCTGACAGTGCAGAGCCTGCTTGGGATCCTGTCTCTCCCTCTCTCTCTGCCCCTTCCCTGCTTGTGCTCGCTCGCTCTCAAAACAAATAAAGTAATTGAGTATTTGCAGTGTAAACTTAATTTCAAAACTTTCACTGTCTGACCAGAATCTGTTTGTATTTGTTTTGATGCTTTTTTTTTTTTTCCTCCTAATCTTGTTTCTTTAAAAACGGCAAGTATAAAATGGTGACTGAGGTAAATATGTTTTTTTCTGGACAGATATTTGTGATTTGAGGACAAAACTTTAGCCTATGTTTAACTTCTTGGGTCTTGGTTTGACTGTGCCATCAGTTCAGTAAATGTTTATTGAGCACCTGTGTTGTGCTAGATCCAGAATGAACATGACGCTGTTCTTTACCACCGCAAAGAGATCCATCAGAAAAATAGTCGCTGCGCTGTCTCGACAGTGGCAGTGGGTCTGCCGTTCCCATGTCACAGAGGCAGGGTGTGATGGCTGAGCTGGCTTTTTAAGAATGAATAGAAATTTGGGGCGCCTGGGTGGCTCAGTTACGCGCCCAACTCTTGATTTCAGCTCGGGTCGTGATTTCACAGTTCGTGAGTTCAAGCCCCACGTCGGGCTCTGTGTTGACAGTGTGGAACTTGCGTGGGAGTCTCTCTCTCCCCTTCTCTGTCTGCCCCACCCACACTCGTGTGCACTCTCTCTCTTTTTCAAAATAAATAATGTTTTTGGAGCGCCTGGGTGGCACAGTCAGGTAAGCATCCGACACAGGTCATGATCTCTCACTTTGTGAGTTTGAGCCCCGCGTCGGACTCTGTGCTGACAAGCTCAGAGCCTGGAGCCTGCTTCAGATTCTGTGTCTCACTTTCTCTCTGCCCCTCTCTTGCTGGTGCTCTTTGTCTCTCAAAAACAAATGTTAAAAAAAATAATTTTTTTAAATAAAGTTTTTTTAAAAAACGAATAGAAATTTGGGGCACCTGGGTGACTGAGTCAGTTGACTATCCAACTCTTAATTTCAGCTCAGGTCACGACCCCATGGTTTGTGGGATCAAGCCCACATAAGGGCTCTGCGTGGTGCCTGCTTGGAGTTCTGTCCTTTTTTCTCTCTCTCTGTCCTTCCTCCACTTGTACGCTCTCTGTGTCTTTCAACATAAATAAACTTTATTTAAAAAAAAAGAAGAAGAATAAAAATTCACAGGGGTAGGGGCATAGGGGGAACGGCAGTTTAGACATAGGGGAAATTCTATACAAATATGTCAAAGTAAGAAACACATGGAACATTTAGGGAAGTGGAAGTAGTTTGTTATTCTTGGAGATTAAGGTTTTTGGGGGTGGAGCGGGAAAAAGGGTTACTGCAAAGCAAAGGCTGAAGGGACAAGCAAGCCCAAACATGAAAATTAGTTCCCTAGACTTGATTAGGCTATAGTTCTTTAAAAAAAATTTTTTTTGTTAGGTTTATTCATTTTTCAGAGGCAGAGAGAGATGGAGCGTGAGCGGGGGAGGGGCAGAGAGAGGGGGAGACACAGAATCTGAGGCAGGCCCCAGACTCTGAGCTGTCCGCACAGGGCCCAACATAGGGCTCGAAGTCACCGACCGTGAGATCATGACCTGAGCTGAAGTTGGACACTCAACCGACTGAGCCACCCAGGTGCCCCGATTAGGCTATAGTTCTATTTTTTATGTTTAATTTGTCGGAAATTATATCATCTAACATTACATAGCTGCAAAAAATGCTCATAACTTTAATACTTAAGATCAGATATTTTTATCTTATTATTATTATTTTTTTTTTAAGTCAGCTCTATGCCAACATGGGGCTTGAACTTATGACCCCAAGGTCAAGAGTGGCATACTCTACTGACTGAGCCAATCAGGCGCCCCTCAATTCTTTTAAAGACACTGTTCTATTTTCTGTGCTATTTAACGTAGCATGTGGTTCTGTTACTCATTAAACACAAGGATTTCATGTTTAGGTTCTCAAAGTAAAGCTACAAAATATGGATAATGTTTTGTAGAAACATTTTCTTAAAAAATTATGTGATTGTGAGATGTAAAATCACACAGCTGTATTTGTACATGGAGGATAAAGTGCACCATAACTGGATGATAAATACTAATATTATTAGGCTTGGTTTGAATAATAGTTCATTTCTACCTTTAAAATTTTAACACACACACACACAAATTTAACACATTTTGGGGCACCTCAGTGGCTCGGTCAGTTGAGCATCCCACTTTTTTTTTTTTTTTTTTTAATGTTTTTTGGTGTTTGTTTATTTTTGAGAGAGAGCGAGCGAGCGTGAACAGGAGAGGGGCAGAGACAGAGGGAGGCACAGAATCCAAAGCAGGCTCCAGGCCCTGAGCTGTCAGCACATGAACTGCGAGATCATGACCTGAGCCAAAGTTGGATGCCCAACTGACTGAGCCACGCAGGTGCCCCTTGAGCATCCCACTCTTGGTTTTCACCCACTCAGGTGAAGATCCCAGGGTCATGGATCAAGCCCTGCATCTAGCTTTGCCCTGTGCTTGGAGTCTGCTTGAACTTTCTCTCTTTCCCTCTGCCTCACTCGCTTGTTCTCTCTCAAAACTAGGGGCACCTGGATGGCTCAGTTGGTTAAGTGTCCAACTCTTGATTTTGGCTCATGGTTCATGAGTTCCAGTCCCGCGTTAGGCTCTGCACTGACAGCACAAAGCCCACTTCGTGGGATTTGCCGTTTCAGTCTCTCTCTCTCCACCCCTCCCCTGCTCGTGTGCTTGCTCACTCTTAAAAATAAACATTTAGGAGCGCCTGGGTGGCTCCGTTGGTTAAGCGTCCGACTTCAGCCAGGTCACGATCTCACGGTCCGCGAGTTCGAGCCCCGCGTCGGGCTCTGGGCTGATGGCTCAGAGCCTGGAGCTTGCTTCCGACTCTGTGTCTCCCTCTCTCTCTGCCCCTCCCCTGTTCATGCTGTGTCTCTCTCTCTCTCAAAAATAAACAAACGTTAAAAAAAAATTTTTTTTTTTAAATAAAAAAATAAACATTTAAAAAACTTTTAACTGACTTCAGCCAGGTCACGATCTCACGGTCCGTGAGTTCGAGCCCCGCGTCAGGCTCTGGGCTGATGGCTCAGAGCCTGGAGCCTGTTTCCGATTCTGTGTCTCCCTCTCTCTCTGCCCCTCCCCCATTCATGCTCTGTCTCTCTCTGTCCCAAAAAATAAATAAATGTTGAAAAAAAAAAAGTTTAAAAAACTTTTAATACATGTCTGAGAATTTTCATAATACAGATTTCTCATATTTGTAGATTTATGTTGAAATTGAGCGTGCTCGACTGACTAAAACATTAGCAACCATAAAAGAACAAAATGGTGATGTGAAAGAGGCAGCCTCCATTTTACAAGAGTTACAGGTAAGGAGTTGTATTTAGAATGTGAAAATCCTGATATTTGGTCAGCAGTGTTTCTTGTAGACAGAGCTTATTTTGGCACCTGGTCACTTCTTCAAAACTACCAAGGTTGAGGGTGAGGGCAGTGGAGGGTGGGGTTATTCAAGTACCTGAGAATTATGTCATTATGGTCCCAACTAAACTGCTAAAAAAAAGTTGTGAAGAAAAGTTAGAAGCAATGAATCAGTCTTGATGTGTGCTATTATTTTAACATTTTCATCCTCTTTAGAACTTAAATCAGTAATTCACGTACTGTTTACTGATGCGTTAGGGATTTGCTGTTAATCATCAGCTTCGTTTTAAATGAATACTTGATTGTTGGTCAATTTCTAGACTAAATTGGTTTAACAAAGACAAGTTTTTTGCATCATAATTTGCTATGTTTCAGGACAAATTTTTAGGAGAGATCTTAAAATGAGATAGCAAAGAGCTAAGAAATCTGAGAAAAGCCACAGACTCCCTAATAAAAAAATGTACCTGAACTACACTCAAAATTTTGTTTATAATTTTGGCCCATCAAGGTTTCCCCAGTAAGTTCAATTGCTTCTTCTGATTTTTCAGTCATGTGCCATTTTAGCCAAAGGACGGGGAACCATAATACTGAGAGGATCTCGTGTGCCCTGCGTTGTCTGTGTCCTTTTTTTTAAAGCATGTCTTGAGTTCTCTATACACTTTATCTTATTTAATGTTCACACACGACACTATTTCTATCCCCATTTTTCTGCCAAGGAAACTGAAATTTAAAAGGATTAAGTAATGTGCCTAAAGTCATTGCCAAGAGTCGGTAGAGTTCAGATTCACACTAGTTCTGTTTGACTTCAAACTCCTTTTCTTCTTTTTAATTAAAAGACTGTATTTTTTGGAGCGGTTTTAGGTTCACAGCAAAGCTGAGTGGCAAGTACAGAGAGTTCCCATATAGCCCCCGATGCACCATCCCCCCCACACCCACACATACACACGCACCACTTCCCCTCCTGCCAGCATCTCGAACCAGAGTGGTTCGTTAGTTACGGTTAATGAACCTGTGTCAACACATGATCACCCAAAGTCTATAGTTTGCTTTAAGGTTCACTCTTGATGTTGTACATTCTGTGGATTTTGACAAATGTCTAATGACGTGTGTTTATCAGTGTAGTACCATACAGAATAGTTCACTGCCCTAAAAATTCTCTGTGCTCTATTCCTCCCTCTCTCCACTCCCCCACCCCCTGGCAACCACTGATCTTTCTACCATCTCCATAGTTTTGTCTTTCAACCAGGAGGACTATGTGCCCCACGATTTAACATCCTCTGAAATATTCTTGCCAGAAAAAATCACCTCAATTATATAAAGCTTCTAGGTTTAACTACCAGTTTACAAGATACACTGGGGACAGAGGAGCTTATTAAATGATACCACAGGGATGCAATCAGTGTAATTTAGACTCCAGGAAACTGTAGGATGATTGGCTTGATTTTGTCAATAAATAAATGGCAAGGCTAAAAGAAACTTACCTACCACTTGCAAAGTATAAGCCTTATTTGGATTCTGATTTAATTAAATGAGATATTGAGGACTGACTAGATATTTAGTGATCTAAGAAATTTTTAGGTATGATCATTTTTTTTTCAGCTTCTCTTTTAGAAATACATACTGAAATAAATGTAAGATGTTACCTGAAATTTGCTTCAAAATACTTGACACATGCAGAGTGAGTGAACATACATAGATGGAACATCGATGGTTTCATTCCTTAGGGATTTGCCTACATACAT
The DNA here is from genome assembly GCF_014898765.1 of Herpailurus yagouaroundi. Taxonomy (NCBI): domain Eukaryota; kingdom Metazoa; phylum Chordata; class Mammalia; order Carnivora; family Felidae; genus Herpailurus; species Herpailurus yagouaroundi. The sequence continues at coordinate 2,654,458 of NW_024412437.1, forward strand.
TCATCAGTGTATACGTTTTTATTTTCTTTAGTAAAAAAATTACAAAGACCATGAAATAAAAACCTTTCAGACCTAATAATAATAGCCTTACTTCATTTTACTTTGTTATTCTACATTTTATAAATTCATTTGCAATATGTGTGTACCAAGTATTAAAAATGTTTTCATAGTATTTGACGTAACTGATTTTCTATGTTGTATCTGTTGCATATTGACTGTAACTGTACATCCTGCATCCGTTTGGAGTCATGTCAGCCTTGTTATCCGAATTATAAAAAGGCTAGAACCTCTTTTTTTCCTTAATTTTTTTATTATATAAATAGCCTGCAAGTGGCATCGTATTTTGGGTTCAGAATTGTAACTTCCTCACTAGCCATGAGGAAAACGCAAATTAAAACCACAGTGAGATATCCCTACACACGTATTAGAACAGCTCAGAAAAAAAAAAATACAATACCAAGCGCTGGCAGGGATGCGAAGTGATGAGAACGCTCACCCGTTGCTGATGGGAATGAGAAATGGTGCAGTCACTCTGGGAAACAGTTTGGCAGTTTCCTTCTTTTTCTTTTTTTTTTTTTCCTGGCATCTGCTGAGCCATTGGCATTATCGGCACTGGCCACAGTGCCATCCACAGACCATCGTGAGAAAGGGCCATCGTCTGCAGTTTGGCAGTTTCTTATGAAGCTGAACGTATGCTTGCCAGACGACCGAGCAGTCCCGCTTCTTGTGCCCAAGAGAAATGAAAACTTAAGTTCACACTCAACCTGTCCACTGGTGTTCAGAGTAGCCTTGTTAGTGATGGGCACAGGTTGGAAACGGCCCAGCTGTACTTCAGCCGGGGAGTGGATAAACTGGTTCCTCCACACAGTGGAACACTTCGTGGCCCTAAAAAGGAATGGACCTGTTGTTTCAGAATCATTGGCTGTCGAGGGTTCAAAGTGGGGGAACTATGTGACTGTAAAGGGGTAGCACGAGGGAGTATTTGGGGCTGAAAGAACTGTTCTGTATCTTGATTGTGATGGCGGTTAAACTACATAGGTTAACTACATAGTTCTACTATTGTTAACTACATAGGTGAAAATTCACAGAACTTTTTATACCAGAAGAAAAAATAGCCATTTACTATATATTTTTTAAAATTGTAATTTCCTGGGGCGCCTGGGTGGCACAGTCGGTTAAGCGTCCGACTTCAGCCAGGTCACGATCTCGCGCTCCGTGAGTTCGAGCCCCGCGTCGGGCTCTGGGCTGATGGCTCGGAGCCTGGAGCCTGTTTCCGATTCTGTGTCTCCCTCTCTCTCTGACCCTCCCCCGTTCATGCTCTGTCTCTCTCTGTCCCAAAAATAAATAAACGTTGAAAAAAAAATTAAAAAAAAAAAATTGTAATTTCCTGGAGGAAACCAGCTTTTTAGATCATCATCAGTACTCTGTCAGTGTGCGAGACGTTTCTTGTTATTGGACAGGCGTGAATGTTTTAATACATTTAACTTTGCAGTTTTTAAAAATTAACAAATATAAACTTATTTGGGGACTTCGCTAGGTGGAAACCTACGGATCAATGGAAAAGAAAGAGCGAGTGGAGTTTATTTTGGAGCAGATGAGGCTCTGTCTAGCTGTGAAGGATTACATTCGTACACAAATCATCAGCAAGAAAATTAACACCAAATTTTTCCAGGAAGAAAATACAGAGGTAAGCATGTCTCTTAACTACAAGTTTACTGTAGGAGTATTTGGGGGGAAAAACCATAAGCCCCAATTTATTTTATCAACTTTTTTTTTTCCAGAAATTAAAGTTGAAATATTATAACTTAATGATTCAGCTGGATCAACATGAGGGGTCCTATTTGTCTATTTGTAAGCACTACAGAGCAATATATGATACTCCCTGTATACAGGCAGAAAGTGAAAAGTGGCAACAGGTAAGAATATATTCTTATACTGGACGTCGATACTTATTAGGAAGAATTTGCATTTTTTATTTTGAAATAAGTTTAACTTCAGTAATCATAAGCAGTTGTATGGTGCTGCTTTCTATTCAGTGTGTTGACAATTCAGTTTATCTTTACTGATTCAAACAAATTGTGGCGATACTCTAAGTTCTTTGTCACTTTTGAAGAATGTAGGTTTGCTATTTAAAGTGTGTATAGCGGCACCTGGATGGCTCAGTCGGTAGAGCATGCAACTCTTGATCCTTGAGGTTGTGAGCTCAAGCCCCATGTTGGGTATAGAGATTACTTAAAATACGGGGCACCTGGGTGGCTCAAATCAGTTCAGCATTCGACTTCGGCTTAGGTCATGATCTCAAGACTCATGGGTTCGAGCATTCAATTTCGGCTCAGGTCATGATCTTGAGGCTTGTGGGTTGGAGCCCCGTGTCGGGTTCGGTGCCAACGGCACAGAGCCTGGAGCCTCTTTGAGTTCTGTGTCTCCCTCTCTCTCTCACCCTCCCCTGTTCATACTCTTTCTCTCTCTCAAAAATAAATATTTTTAAAAGTTAAAAATAATAAAATAAATGAAAGTAAATATGTATAGCAGTTCACTTGCTAATAAGGTTACAAGCAAAGACCTGGCATTACTTTGGAAAATTATTTCACAATACTGTTTCAGATAGTTGATAGGTATATTCCACATTTGTGCTGCTAACTTGTTATAAGAACTTTTTCTTTATACATTTGTCACCGAAAAAGGTGTCAGCCCAGAGAGTAATTCAGATTAGCGAGGATTTACGTAATTGCTCCAGAAAAACTTACGACAGAAAGCCACTGTGTAAAGATCAGCTTGATAGGGTGTTTATTCCCTAAGACTTGAGTACAATATCAAACATGAATATAGACAATTCTCTTGTGATTTTTTTTAGTTCCTGCCAAAGTTTCCATTTTGTTTCTAAGTTTACATATAATCCATTGTGTTATAAAACATTTGTAGGCTCTGAAAAGTGTTGTCCTCTATGTGATCTTGGCTCCTTTTGACAATGAACAGTCAGATTTGGTTCACCGAATAAGTGGCGACAAGAAGTTAGAAGAAATTCCTAAATACAAGTAAGTACATTTATAGCTAAAGTAGCAGAAACACCATCATGAAAGAAAATTGGTTAATCTAAGTGTGCACCTTCTTACTTGGTTGCTGATAGATTGTATTGGCGAACAAAGCTAGAGTTCATAAAATAGCGAAATGTGTTTTTGCGCTGTATTCGAAATTACACTCTTCGTTCTAAACCACTTATCAAGTAGAAGTTGCATTTCAAGCTCACTTTAGCAGCTTTTGGTTAATTAACCATTTGATAAAGTTTTAGTAATTTGGGGCTTCGTGATTTTCAGAAGTACATACTATATGAAACAGACACACACTTCATAAGCACAGTGGGCTTTTATTTAAAAGCTGTTTTTTTCTTTTATCTGCCTCATTAGTAAGTTTACATTAATTATTCCAGAGATTGGCAAATACGTTGCAGTAGGGGATAGAATGTTAAGAGGGGAATGCTCCGTTCGGAATTACTATGGAAAAAATGATAGTAAAGTAGGCAAAATAAATAATAATCAGGGGCTCCTGGCTGGCTCAGTCGGAAGAGTGTGCGACTCTTGATCTCAGGGTCCTAACTTTGAGTCCCCATTGAGTGTAGAGATTTTATAAGTACAGTCTTTGACAGTTTTTAAACATTTGCTGTTATATTAGATAAAACAATTTTTACAGATTGGGAATATTAAGTTTTATACAATTTACAGGGATCTTTTAAAGCTTTTTACCACAATGGAGCTGATGCGCTGGTCCACGCTTGTTGAAGACTATGGACTGGAATTAAGGAAAGGGTCTCCCGAGAGTCCGGCAACTGATGTGTTTGGTTCTACAGAGGAAGGTGAAAGAAGGTGGAAAGACCTGAAGAACAGAGTCGTTGAACATGTAAGAATCTGGCATGGTGGATGGGGCACCTGGCTCAGTCAGAAGAGTGTGCGACTCTTGATCTCGGGGTCATGCGTTCGAGCCCCATGTTGGGCATAGAGATGGCCGAAAAAAATAGTGAAGAAAAAAAAAGGCATGACAGAGTTGCCAACCTGGAAGTAAAGTTGAGCATAAACTTTGATTTTTAAGTTTGATAGTCCAGTGTTTCTTTGGAGGTTATGTCTTTAGTTCTTTGCTTTAGGATTTTTTGGAGGTAGGGAGGCTATTCCCAGTGTCGTAGAGATGTAAATTTGTTATTTAAATGTTTATTGTATATTTTCCCAAAGCACGTCAGAATTTATCACCTCCCTCTTACTCCCTCTTCCCCCCACCACCACATTCCCCCATTTTTTGGCTTCTCAGAAAACGATGTTTTAGCATGCTTATTTTGTGGGGACCTCTTGAGAATCCAAAATTTTACAGCATATAAACCAGCAGGAATTTCTTAAGAATGTGGGGGGTAGTTGTGGGTGAAAGGAGTGTTTTCCGTCTGATACTCGCTTGGTGGTTTGGAGAATGGGTAACATGTCTTAAACCTGACCTTTGATCTTGGTGTCACTACAAATTGAATTAGCTCAGCATTCATTCATATAACATCCTATTGAGCCTTCTGTGTGCCAGACACTGTTCAAAGTGCTGAGGCATGTGGGAAAGGAAGACTTGGGCCCTGCTTTCAGAAAGCTTAAAAAGAAATCATAGGAAAGATGCATTTATAAATAAAAGCGTTACAGGGGCACCCGGGTGGCTCAGTTGGTAAAGCGTTCGACCCTTGATTTCGGCTCAGGTCATGTCCTTGCAGTTTGTGAGTTCACCCCGCATGGGGCTCTTTGCAGACAGTGTGGAGCCTGCTTGGGATTCTCTCTCTCTCCCTCTGCCCCTCCCCCGTTTGTGGATATGCACACGCTCTTGCTTTCTCTCAGAATACAAATAAATAAACTTTAAAAAAATGTTACAGATATTAGGGTACAAGTATATATCGAATGGAGTAGAGCATGAGGAGAAAGTTGATTGGTTCTGCCTGAAAGAACGGTCAGGCAAGAGCCGCGGTTAATTGACACAGGAGGGAAGATTCATAAGAAGAGAACCAGGTTAGCGTGCAGGTGGGATAGTCTGAGCAAAGGCATGGAGACACCGACCAGCAGGGGAACCTTAGGGCCTCCAGGAACAGGGCTCAGCCAGGAAGGAAGTCGGAGATACGGTAAGGGTCTGGAACGTAACAAGGTGTATATACTCCAGTCGTGGAAACCGAGAGGACGGTGGCCAGGCCCATATCTGACACAGAGCCCTCTAGCAGTAAGCGTGGAGAATGTGTTTGGAGAGAGACCACAATGGAACTGAGAAGACGAAGCGAGGGCTCCTGTGGGCTCCAGCCAAAGCAGTAGCTGAGGATAGAAGAATGGATGAGGTGGAAATATTTTAAGAAAGAAAATCAATCGAATTTGGTCACTGATTAAATTGAAAGTTATGAAGGAAGAGGGGTCCAGAATGATTCCCCTGCTTCCTAAGAAGCTGGTGTGGCCCTGGACCCTAACAGAGACAGGAGAAGACACGGCTTCTTCAAAGATCCATTCATTTTTCTTCCCACTGTTCCCCATTTCCCCTGTGAATGCTGTTGTTTTGTTAATAACATAATAATAAAGGGAAGTCTCTAACTTGAGCACCATTTCCAGTGAAAATTGGGACATTTAATTTCAAGTTACCTTTCAACAGTTATGATAATGTGGTGTTTTGAGATACTCTCGATCACTTTTTGAATCTGAGCCATTTAAACATCTGTGTCATAATTAGGAAAGTTTAACTTTAGATTCTTGCATTTAGCAAAAATAGTATCGTTATAGTTTTTAACCATTGTTTTAGTTAAGATAAGCCTAGGTTTTGACCACATATATGTATTTTTAATAGATTTCTTTTTTTTTTTTTTTATTTTAGAGAGTGAGCGAGCACATGCATGAGCAGGGGAGAGGTCCAGAGAGAGAAAGAGCATCTCAAGAAGGCTCCACACAGCACAGAGCCCAATGCGGGGCTTAACCCCACGACCCTGGCATCATGACCTGAGCTGAAATCACGAGTCGGATGTTCAACTGACTGAGCCACCCAGGCAGCCCTTGACTATGTATATTTAAAAGAGAGTTGGAGAGAGTAGGGGCGACTGGTGGCTCAGTCGCTTAAGCATCTGACTCTTGATTTTGGCTCAGGTCATACATGGTCTCACAGTTTCATGAGTTTGATCCCCGCATCAGGCCCTGCACTGACAGTGTGAAGGCTGCTGGGGATTTTCCCTCTCTCTCTGTGCCTCCATGTTTATGCTATCTCTGTCTCTCTCTAAATAAATAAATAGATAAATAAGCTTTAAAAAAGTTGTCGAGAGTATTCAGAATAACTTGCAAATAACTACAGAAGTCAAAATACCTAAATTTTTTACTTTGTTGTTGAACTTTAGAACCGTGGTGGGCTATAGAGAACCAAAAGCTCTGAATCCGACATTTTAACTAAACCTGTTTGGAAATGAAAACAAATGGGCTGTTAGCTTTATCGACAACTGTTACCCGTCCTTCATATGCCCTCTGTTCTCTCCCCAGAATATTAGAATAATGGCCAAGTATTACACGAGGATAACAATGACGAGGATGGCCCAGCTTCTCGATCTGTCTGTTGATGTAAGTGGTAAATGTTGCATGAGCTGTTTGTAGCCAGTCATTTTGAATATCAGCTGACTTACAAAAATCAAATGAGAAAATCAGTTTTGTTTCATTATTTAGTTTTAAGCTTAGGTGGCAGAAGGTTTCTCCAGGCTATCTTGAGGATCAAAAAATAGCCTAAACACCAAGCTTATAATTACATTAATATTGTGTCCTAGTTAAAATCTTCTCTTAAATATGGCAGTTTTACATTGATTCATTTGCCTGGGGTTTATATTTCTGTCATAAATATGTCTGGGATCCCAGAAATAACCATAGAGATGTAAACTGTGATGGAGACTTTGCTGCAGCCCCCCTGCCGAGGGCCCAGGTCATATTAGAAGAATGTTACGTTCAGGCCTGAGTTCCTGTTGCTGGAATGTTCACCCACCACAGAGTGAAGTGATGTGAGCTAAAAGCCATTTCTGTCATCACATAGTGTTTTCCAGTTTAGCTAAAAAAGAGGAATCACGGATGTTAGAGGTCAAAGACTTGATCGTTGGTTGGCTCATCAGCTCCTCACATTTCTGGACCGTGAGGACCAGAGTCCTTAGAAGTAAAGTGCCTTGTCCTTAGTTACATAGCTGCCAAGTGACAGGGCATATATAGTAACCCAGTGTTTCTGGAAACAAATTAACTGCATAATGTGCTGGGGGGGGGGGGGGGGACCATTGTAGACCAAGAGCAGACATTTCCTAGACTCGCAGTAAAATAAATACGTTATTATAGGAAGCCTGCTTTGGATTCTGTGTCTCCCTCTGTCTCTGCCCCTCCCCCGCTCACATTCTGTCTCTCAAAAATAAACATTTTTTTTTAAAAAGACAGAAAATGCTTTCCTTAAATTTTTCCTTAAATTATTTTCTGTAATTACGCTTTTTTTTTTAATTATCCTGTCTTAATCCAATTTGTCTTTCTCTCTTGCAGGAGTCAGAAGCTTTTCTTTCGAATCTAGTAGTTAACAAGACCATCTTTGCTAAAGTAGACAGGTTGGCAGGAATTATCAACTTCCAGAGACCCAAGGATCCAAATAATTTATTAAATGACTGGTCTCAGAAACTGAACTCACTGATGTCTCTCGTTAACAAAACTACACACCTCATAGCCAAAGAGGAGATGATACATAATCTACAATAGGGTCTCCGTGCCCTTAATGCTTTTAGAAAAGAGTTAAAATTGGAAGTCATTTAAAAACAAAAAAAAAAAAGACTGTTATGGTGTATATGTTGGGGTTTTTTTTCTATTCTCAGCTCCTTTGTCTAAAATTTAAAAGATAGTGACTATGTTTAAGGCCCCTTTTGACCTTTCACTTCCCTGATTTTATCGTTAACTTTGCATTTGCAATTGGTGCAAAAAAAAAAAAATTTCTATTTCTATGGTCTACGTACTCAAAAACTTGTGTCATAACTTACCCAAATGTGTTTTTCTATCATTTGAAAACTTTTTAGCTATTATTTGTTCTCATTCAGCTAACAACCGTCATTATTATAATAAAAGCAGTATATGCACATTGACTTTCTATAGTTACCTGTGTTTCTGAACATTTTGTGGGATAGGGATTTAAGTATTTTTTAAATAAAAGAAATTCTGCTGTAAAGCTATCAATTATTTAGTAGAATTTCAAAAACAACATAGGGCATATCAGAACATTTGGGATAGAGTTGTAATTTGTGAAGAATTTGTATTTTAGTATTGTGGCAAAAGGCCTCTAGACTGAGTGTAGAGAGTGATTGGTAGGCTAAAGACTTAATGTAGACTTAATTTTTTTTCCTTGAGTCAAACTGGTTTCGATCACAGTAGCTCGATTCTTTCCGTTCCCCGTCTTGACCAGTTACTGAACAAAATCAAGTGACGTCGTGTTGACACAGGTTAACACGCAAAGTCATTTTTATAAGGTTTGTTCGTGGCTTTCACATCTAGGTCTAATGACATCATTAGTGTTCCAAATTCATTAACTCTATAGGAACTGATTTCCATTACATGAACACTGGATAACAACCTAACACGTTTTAAAAATGATCCAGGAGGACTCAGCCATCCTCTAAGCAGATTGTACAGTATTGACATTTCTTTTACAGAAGTAAACAAAAGTAGTTATACTATCAAAAGAAACATCTGAGATCAATTAATATGAGCAAATTTTTGGAAGTTTTTAAAAAATTTGATTTATTTCAGGGAAAACAGAACAATGAAACAATGTTAGAAGGTTATTTAAAGTAAAGAAAGTAGGAGGTCTGCTTTTTTGAAAATACAAACGAAGGGAGGGGGGAACAAAAGGCATTGTGGAAATAACATTTTTTTCATAATTTGTTTTCATTTAGTGGTCACTAAACTGTTCTGTGATCCAGAGCTGGGGACAATTGTAGGGACCTCTGCTATTTATGCTGAGTCATTGTGAGTAATAACCCAGTATTAAATCCAAGTCTATTCTTCGGAAATTTATGTATCGGTCACATTGATGACAAACATCTGCTACCACTCATCTTTAAAAATCTAACCAAAACTGTGGTGGCAAGTTCAGGAACATCAGAAGTTCACACTAGCAGTAGAATATGGTTTCAATTTTCTGCTGAATGAAAAGGATAGAAAATGAAATCATTTTGCATTGTTCATTTGTAAACCAAATTGGAGCTAATTTGAATCTAGCTTCTCGTTAACTCACTAACTCGTTACCCTTGTACTTGGCAAACACCTAGGCCATTTGGCCAGATGTATTGTTGTCAAGCTCTCAAATTGACCCTCTTTTGTCTTTGTTTAACGTGCTTGCCCTCGAACTAAGCTCTTTGTGTGTCCTGATTTGGTGCCATTTGTAACGGTGTCCCAGTCACTGGATCTCATTTAATTTAACTGCTCATCCAGTTCTTGAGTTTTTCCTATCCAAGCAACTTAAATTTCTTAGTGTTACGAAGAAGAATCAGCTAACACAGGGCAATAAAATATTTGAGACGTTCAGAACCCCAAACCCTGGCTTCCATTTCAGACTTCCAGCTGGCTGTTCGTGAAAAGGACAGAACCACTTTGTTTTAAATATGGAGAAGATAATACTTAACTCCTTTTCGTTTTCATTAGGTTACTAACTACAGAGAGATGATGAGCCACTGTTTTTTGTTTTTGTTTTTAAATGAAACACTTTTTACCCTTTTATTTTTATATAATTTATGTTTTTATTTTAGAGTTCAATACCGATTTCTGTAATTATCCTCAATTTCCATATGCTTACTGAATCATTGAAAACTAATCTTTAAAAATCATGCTGTTCCATTCTATCTCTTACAAGTGTTACATGTATGATACAACAAGTACGTATTTTACGTTGTGTTTGGCTCCTGGATATAGCTGCAATAAAAGCACTGATTTGTGGGTGTGTAAAACCCTGGAGAATAAACTCATACTTTTAAAGATCACGTCTTTTTTCAGTTCTCTTGCCGTCTAAAGCAAAAAGCCATAGGATTTTCGTTCTTTCAAAATCATGTCCTCTCCATAAACCTGTTTTTTAAGCCAGGGGACAACATTGTGCGTGTTTTACATGCCAACTGGTTGGCTTCCCCCCCCCCCCCCCCACCCCTTTCTGATCTAGGGTTCACGACAGGCCATACCTTATTGTGCCCTTGACCAGCGGTTCTCCAGTGGAGCCCACATCAGAGTCACCGGCGGGGCTTGTTAAAACAGATGGTTGGGCCCTACCCCCAGAGTTTCTGATCCAGGAGGTCTGGGGTAGAGCCCAAGAACTTCCATTTGTAACAAGTTCTCAGGGGTTGCGGACGAACACTTGCATAAACGGTAGGGTTTTCAAAAGGGCTTTGTGAGAAAGTACTGCGTGGACATGGGCATCGGTACAGTTAGGCTTATGCTCCAGTGTGATTCTTAAGTCCCCTGCCCGCTGTTTCTGAGTCTAGTGATCCAAAGTTCTGGGTTTTGTTGTCTTGCTTGCGGACATGGAGAGAGATGTTCTTGCTTTCTGAGTGGATACAAAGCAATGTCCCTGACCTGGGGCTCAATATTTACCATGTTGAAAGAATTGAGGATTGGAAAAGTTTCATTATGTTGCTATTTCTTTTGTCTGTGTAAGATTAGTAATTGGGACTCCTGGGTGGTTCATTGGGTTAAGCCACCAAATCGTGATTTCAGCCCAGGTCACCATCTCAATGGTTCCTGAGTTCAAGCCCTGCATTGCTGACCATGCAGAGCCTTGGAATTCTCCCTTTCTCCATCTCTCTCTGCCCCTCCCCCACTCGTTCATTTTCTCTCTCTCTCTCTCTCTCTCTCACGCAAAATAAAAACTTAAATAAGATTGGGAACCGTGTTTATCTTGTTACCCATCATTTCTGTTACATAGAAACGTAAATGCTTGAGTTTAATTGTTGCATAACCAATTAATCTTGTAAAATCTCTCCTTATACACTGTTGGTGGGAATGCAAATTGGTGCAGCCACTCTGGAAAACAGTGTGGAGGTTCCTCAAAAAATTAAAAATAGACCTACCCTATGACCCAGCAATAGCACTGCTAGGAATTTACCCAAGGGATACAGGAGTGCTGATGCCTAGGGACACTTGTACCCCAATGTTTATAGCAGCACTCTCAACAATAGCCAAATTATGGAAAGAGCCTAAATGTCCATCAACTGATGAATGGATTAAAAAAATTGTGGTTTATATACACAATGGAGTACTACGTGGCAATGAGAAAGAATGAAATATGGCCCTTTGTAGGAACGTGGATGGAACTGGAGAGTGTGATGCTAAGTGAAATAAGCCATACAGAGAAAGACAGATACCATATGCTTTCACTCTTATGTAGATCCTGAGAAACTTAACAGAAACCCATGGGGGAGGGGAAGGAAAAAAAAAAAAGAGATTAGAGTGGGAGAGAGCCAAAGCATAAGAGACTCTCAACTGAGAACAAACTGAGGGTTGATGGGGGGTGGGAGGGAGGAGAGGGTGGGTGATGGGTATTGAGGAGGGCACCTTTTGGGATGAGCACTGGGTGTTGTATGGAAACCAATTTGACAATAAACTTCATATATTGAAAAAAAAAATCTCTCCTTATACCTTACTGGGATTTTGTTTGATCCTCACTTCCCACTGTATATTACCTTTATATTATGTAATTGTAATACAAGTCAGTGGCATTAATTACATTCATAACGTACAACCAGCATTCATATCTATTTCCAAAACTTTCATTTTTTTTTTATTTTTATTTTTTTAAGTAATCTCAATCAACGTGGGGCTTGAACTCACAACCCCAAGATCAAGATCAAGAGTTGTGTGCTCTACCGGCTGAGCCAGCTAGGTGACCCTACTTGCGAAATTTTATCCCAGCCAGAAGTTATTAGGTGGTCGTTCCCCATCCCCCTCTCCCTTTCCCTTGCTCCTGGTAGCTTCTAATCTATTTTCTGCTTCTCTGAATTCACCTACTCCAGATATTTCATGTAAGTGGAGTCCTACAATTTGCCTTTTTGCGCCTGGCTTACTTCACCTAGAGTAATGTTTTCGAGGTTCGTCCATGTAGCATGTATCAGAACTTCGTTTCTCTCATGGCTGAATAGCATTCCATTGTAAGGATATAGCGCATTTTGTTTATTCATCTTTCGGTGGCCACTTAGGTTTCTTCTGCCTCTTGTGACTAGTGCTGCTATGAAGATCGGTATACATGTGTGAAGTCCTGTTCACAATTATTTTAGGCATTTCTGAATGTTGGCTTTTTTTTTTTTTTTTTTTTTTAATAAAAAGATTCAGGGGCACTTGGGTGGCTCAGTCGGTTGGGCGTCCGACTTCAGCTCGGGTCATGATCTCACAGTCCATGAGTTTGAGCCCCATGTCAGGCTCTGTGCTGACAGCTCAGAGCCCAGAGACTACTTCGGATTCTGTGTCTCCCCCTCTCTCTACCCCTCCCCTGCTCATGCTCTGTGTCTGTCTGTCTCTCAATAATAAACATTAAAAAAATTTTTTTTTAATAAAAAAATTTTAAAAAATAAAAAGACTCAGAAGAAATTATAAAGATTGTGCAGCTTATTTTTCACTCAGTTTACACATTGGCTTTTTTTTTTTAAGATTTTTATTTTTTTAATTTTTATTTTTTTCGTCATCTCTACACCCAACCTGACTCTCAAACTCACAATCCCGAGATCAAGAGTTGCATGCTTTTCTGATTGAGCCAGCTAGGCACCCCAAAGATTTTTTTTTAATTATTTATTTATTTTTGAGAGGGAGAGAGACAGAGAGAGGGGGGAATAGAGGGTCCTAAGCAAGCTCTGTGCTGACAGCAGAGAGCCTGATGGGGGGCTCAAACTTGAACTGTGAGATCATGGCCTGAGCCAAAGTCTGATGCTTAACCAACTGAGCCATCCAGGTGCCTCAAGATTTTATTATTTAAAAGAAAAATTTTTTAGTGTTTATTTTGTATTTATTTTGAGAGAGATTGTGAATGGGAGAGGGTCAGAGAGAGAAGGAGAGAGAAGATTCCAAGCAGGCTCTATGCTGTCAGTGCAGAGCCCGACATGGGGCTCGATCTCACAACCGTGAGATCATGACCTGAGCTGAAATCAAGAGTCAGACACAACCAACTGGGCCACCCCGGCGTCCGAAAGATTTTTATTTTTAAGTAATCTCTGCACCCAATGTGGGGCTTGAATTTACACAACCTTGAGATCGAGTCGCATGTTCTACGTACTGAACCAGCCGGGTGCATATTGGCCTTTAAAACCAAAAGAACAGGTGCCTGGGTGGCTCAGTTAAGCTTCCCACTTCGGCCCAGGTCATGATTTGCAGGTTGGGATTTCGAGCCCCCCATCGGGCTCTGCACTGACAGTGCAGAGCCTGCTTGAGATTCAGTCTCTCTCCCTCTCTCTCTCTCTCTTTCTCTCCCTCCCTCCCTCCCCCCCCCCGCCGTTTGGAGGCCCATGGACTCTCAAAAAAATATGTACAAAGGAATGATGTGGTTGGCCAGAGAGACCAATTTCTGGCCAAGCTGTTGCTATTTCAATCTTAACACTAACTTACTAACAATCTTAACACTAAACATAAAGACAAATTTCACAAGAATTCTTGTTCTCTTACACCTATTGCCAGGAGAGGCCAAAGTCAGTGGAACAGGAACTACTTGTGATCAAGTTATCAGACCACATCTCAGCCTTTTGGAGCATATATCATATGTATATCTCAGAACAATTAGCATTAAATAAGGCATTCCTGTCTCCATAATAGGTGATCTTGTATCTGAAACCCTTAAGGACTTTTTAGGGTTCAGAACCAAAACGTCTAAACATTTGGTATAACTGGGACAAATAAAAAGAACTATTCAGTATGAATCAAAAGTAGCCACGGGGCTCCTGGGTGCCTCCCTCGGTTGAGCAACTCTTAATTTCCGCTCCGTTCGTGATCCCTGGGTCATGGGATCAAGCCCCTAGTCGGGCTTCACATAGAACATGAAGCCTGCTTGGGATTCTTCTGCTCTCTCCTCCCTTCTCTACCCACACCCCCAACCAAAGCTAAATAGAGGCACCTGGCTGGCTCAGTAGACCATATGACTTGATCTCAGGGACATGGGTTCAAGCCCCAAGTTGAGCGTGGTCCCTACTTTTAAAACTCATCTTCAAGAGTTTTAACATTTCTAAATTGAATAGCCTGCTTCAATTTCCCATCTTAATTTGAACTCTGGACACTTTCCTTGAACTGAGAAAGAAAACTTTGTGGTTTCATAATACCTTTTTTTTTTTTTTTTTTTTTGCTTCAATGTCACTGGCCAGTGCAGAAAGTAAAAAGATTAAAGCAATATGATGTAAACTACTTTTAGTAGTCATCAAGATTTTAGCATTGTATTCAAGTTTTTAGGATTTGCAAATTAGATAACTTTACTTTTTTTTTTTTTTTTTTCAACGTTTATTTATTTTGGGGACAGAGAGAGACAGAGCATGAACGGGGGAGGGGCAGAGGGAGAGGGAGACACAGAATCGGAAACAGGCTCCAGGCTCTGAGCCATCAGCCCAGAGCCCGACGCGGGGCTCGAACTCATGGAGCTCGAGATCGTGACCTGGCTGAAGTCGGACGCTTAACCGACTGCGCCACCCAGGCGCCCCGCGAATTAGATAACTTTAGAAGAGTTCACCTTCAAGAAAGAGCAAAGATGATGTTGCAAAGGAGTAAGACGTTTCTTAAAATGCATATCATGTCTGCTACTGCTGAATGTGCTACATAACGTCTCACTACAGAATACTAACCAGCTGGTCTCCCGACGCTTCCATATTGATTTCCATTGTGCCTGGAATGCAGGCCAGATATTTTATTCAAAGTGTTCCACTTAATGGAAACACTATGAGACCACATTTCCTGCACCTTTTAGAATGCAAATCTTGAAAGAGAAGGATGATGTGACTTTTTTTTTTTTTTCCTGCTGTCAGTACTTGGGGGTTACAGGAAGAGTTTGGAAATCAGTTTCTCCTGTAAGATTTAGATTATAACAGTAGCATATTCTGGGCCAGAGTGGATAAGCAGACATAATGGCCTCCTGGCTTGCAAAATCTGACGACAAAAAGGCAAGCGTCTGGAGGACAACTTTTACAGGGAGTTGAACAACAAAATTTCCCAACACGGGGCATTTATGCCCCGCGTACAGTTGCAAAAGGTATGCACTTTGAAAAATGACCAGGTAACTGGCTTCAGTAGCCTCGCCGTATGGAACTGGAAGACAGAATGTGTCGATCAAAGAGTTAGCCATGAAAGCTAGGAGAAGAGTTTCGGAAGCACACATTCATGGTGTCGGTGGGGGACGAATCCTTAGCGAACTGAATCCAAGTGTTCTGCACTTGCAGTCAAGGCCATCCTAACCACGGAAATGGATACAGGAAATACAGCCAAACCCCTGTGACCCCCTTGCTGGAAACATTTGTCTCATGAAATTGAGACAGCACGTACAAATGGCCTAAAATCATATAAGGAGTTCACCTTGATCTGACCCCATGCTCTATAAGCAAACTTCTAATGATGATATTTACCTTATCATGAAGTTCACGATAATTTACCAAGTGTTATTTGGTAACTTACCAAGTGTTATTTTCAAAAAGGTAAAATTGAATATAAAATGGTTCAGTCATGTGGAAAACGGTTTCGTGGCTCCTCGAAAACTTGAACAAAGAGCCTGGGCGGCTCAGTGGATTAAGCATTCCATGTCGGCTCAGATCATGATCCCATGGTTCATGAGTTCGAGCCCCATGTTGGGCTCTGTGCTGACAGCTCAGAGCCTGGAGCTTGCTTCGGATTCTGTGTTTCCCTCTCCCTCTGCCTTCCCCTGCTCATGCTCTCTCTCTCAAAAATAAATAAACATTAAAAATTAATTAAAAAAAAAAAAACAAACAGAATAACAGGCACTCCGGGGGGCTCAGTCAGGTAAGTGTCAGACTCTTGCTCTCAGCTCTGGGGACCAGCGTCTCTTGGTCTCGGGTCTTGACCTGGGGGTCGTGAGTTCAAGTCCCATGTTGGGCTCTGTGCTGGGCATGAAGCCTACTTAAATAAATAAAAATAAAAATAAAAATAAAAATAAATAAAACCATATGACCCAGCAATTCTACTCCTAGGTATATCCCCAAGAGAACAGTGCAAACAGTGTTCAAATACTTGCAAGGGAATATTCATAGCAGCGCTATTTGCAATAGTCGAAAGGTAGAAACTACCCAAATGGCCATCAGAGTATGGATGGATAAGTAAATGGTGGCATAGCCATACCATAGAATATTATTTAGTCATGAAAAATCATGCTGATCTATGCTACAGTGAGGATGAACCTTAAAACATGCCAAGTGAGGGGCGCCTGGGTGGCGCAGTCGGTTGAGCGTCCAACTTCAGCCAGGTCACGATCTCGCGGTCCGTGAGTTCGAGCCCAGCGTCAGGCTCTGGGCTGATGGCTCGGAGCCTGGAGCCTGTTTCCGATTCTGTGTCTCCCTCTCTCTCTGCCCCTCCCCTGTTCATGCTCTGTCTCTCTCTGTCCCAAAAATAAATAAATGTTGAAAAAAAAAATTTTAAACATGCCAAGTGAAAAGTCAGACACAAAAGATCACACACGGTATGAATCTATTTATATGAAATATCCAGAATATGTAAATCCAAGAGAAACAAAGTAAATGATGATTTCCAGGGACTGGGAAGGTGTAGGGGAAGAATTAAAATAACTGTTGGGGCACCTGAGTGGCTCAGTTGGTTAAGCGTCCAACTTCGGCTCAGGTCATGATCTCCCAGTTTGTGAGTTCAAGCCCCGCATCAGGCTTTGTGCTGACAGCTCGGGGCCTGGAGCCTGCTTCAGATTCTGTGTCTCCATCTCTCTCTCTGCCCCTTCCCTCCTCATACTGTCTCTCTCTCAAAAATAAACACTAAAATTTTTTTAAATAACTGTTTAATGGATAAGGAATTTTATTTTGGAGCGATAAAAATGTTTATGAGCTAGGTAGATATGATGGTTATACAATACTGTGGATGTACTAAATTCCACTGAATTTTTCATTTTAAAATGGTTAATTTTTTTTTTAAAGATTTTATTTATTTTTAAAGTTTATTTTGAGAGAGACAGAGAGACCGTGCAACCAGGGGAGGGGAAAAGAGGAAGAGGGGACAGAGGATCCGAGGCAGGCTCTGGACTGACAGTGGAAAACCCGATGCAGGGCTTGAACTCATGAACCATGAGATCATGACCTGAGCTGAAGTCAGATGCTTAACTGACTGAGCCACGGAGGTGCCCCATAAAGATTTATTTTTTTTTTTTATTTTTTTTTTTTAATTTTTTTTTTTCAACGTTTATTTATTTTTGGGACAGAGAGAGACAGAGCATGAACAGGGGAGGGGCAGAGAGAGAGGGAGACACAGAATCGGAAGCAGGCTCCAGGCTCTGAGCCATCAGCCCAGAGCCTGACGCGGGGCTCGAACTCCCGGACCGCGAGATCGTGACCTGGCTGAAGTCAGACGCTTAACCGACTGCGCCACCCAGGCGCCCCGCCTCATAAAGATTTAATGTTGAAGTATCTCTACACACAACACGGGGCTCAAACCCACAACCTCGAGATCAAGAGTCGAATGCTCCACCAACTGAGCCAGCCAGGGCCTCTGGAATGGTTACTTCTGTTTTGCTAATGTCACCTTAATTTTTTTTAGAAAGGTAAAAACATGGCTCATGTAAATCTATAAAATATGTACATCAAAGATTGGATTCAACTTTAATGAATAAGAGAACCAGTAAAAAAAATTTTTTAAATTTTGTTGACGTTTCTTCATTTTTGAGAGACAGGGAGAGACAGAGCACGAGCAGGGGAGGGGCAGAGAGAGAGGGAGACACAGCATCCAAAACAGGCTCCAGGCTCCGAGCTGTCAGCACAGACCCTGATGCGGGGCTCGAACTCACGAACCGCGAGATCATGACCTGAGCTAAACTCTGACGCTCAACCGAGCCACCCAGGTGCCCCTGAGAACCAGTAAAATTTTAAAACCAGTTCAAAGGCGGCGGCGGGGGGGGGGGGGGG
>NW_024412437.1:2672666-2679428 GCF_014898765.1 Herpailurus yagouaroundi
CCCCCCCCCCCCCCCCCCCCCCCCCCCCCCCCCCCCCCCCCCCCACCTGGGTGATTCATCAGTGAAGCATCAGACTCTTGATTTTGACTCAGGTCATGATCTCAGGGTTGGTGGGTTTGGGCCCAGCGTTCGGGCTCCGTGCTGACAGCAGGGAACCTGCTTGGGGTCTTCTCTTTCATTCTCTCTCTGCCTGTCTAAAAAAATAAATAAATAAAAATAAACTTTAAAAATAAATGAAAATAAAACCACTCCAAAAGGATATTTAAGAATAAAATCGGGGGCGCCCAGGTGGCTCAGTGGGTTAAGCGTATAACCCTTTGCTTTTGGCTCAGGTTCGTGCCTGCGTTCGAGCTCCGAGTCGGCCCACGCTGACAATACGGAGCCCACTTGGAGTCTCTCTCCCTCTCTCTCTGCCCCTCCCCTGCTCTTGTGTGCGTGCTCTCTCTCAAAAATAAATAAACTTAACAAAAAAATTGCACGTGATACAAAAATGGTTCGTGTAAAACAGGCCCAGGCATCGTAATGTGTTGAGTGTCTTATCTTTTTGCCAGACAGGTATCACTTCCGTCTTTAGTGAATAAAAATCTCTAAGTTAATCTCTGCTCCTACAGAATTATTAAATAGCCCAGACAATACAGAGTCAAGCTCAGCCACTGCACTGAGACAAAGCCCAGTAATCTCTTTTATCCATTTCCAAGTTTTAAATACTTTTTCTGACATCATGTATGTTCATCAACCAGGAGAGAGGAAGGGTTGATGAGGTGTTTTCTTGGATGACCGTGAAATGTCTTCTCAGGAAGAAGTAAATGGTTGCTGTGGTTTTATACACAAGTATTACCATGGACGGATAATGGACATCCGTCTCTGAAAGACAGATCTGCTCCGTGAGCTGGAAACACAGAGCCCGTGGGCCTCTAAGGCCAGAGGCCAGGCTTGGCCTATAGAAAAATTAACCGAGAAAACTCAGATGATCCGGTAAAGTCCTTCTGGAGAGGCAGCTTCTTTTCTCTCCGAAGAGAGAGACTCTTTTTCTAATTTTGATGTTTAACAACTTCATTTGTGGCCTGGACTTCCCCCCCCCCTCCCCAAACCTTGAAATTAAGTGTTTAATCATATATGTACTTCTCTGGTTTTTTAGATACATCACGTTGGTAAAATAATTTGCTAAACTCCAATCACTGTTGAATGTTTGCTGATATATTCAGGCAAATTATCCACTCCTTGAAGTTATTCTAAGTATACTCAGTTGTCAGGAAGGAGTTGTGTGGGACACAACTACAAGTGAATGTACATCATTCATGTCTTTGTGAGGAAGTTGTGTTCCTTCCCATGAGATAACTATCATTCATTTCCTTCCTGGTTTTTAAGTTCCCATGCTATTTGTGAATGTTCACGACAGGTTTTATGATGAGGAAAACATTGGCCAATATTATATTCAAGTGCTCTTTCTCTGAAAAGCATTTTCTTTTCTTTTTTTTAATGTTTATTTATTTTTGAGAGACAGAAAGAGAGCAGGAGCGGGGGAGGGGCAGAGAGAGAGGGAGACACAGAATCCGAAACAGGCTCCAGGCACTGAACCATCAGCCCAGACTCCAACCTGGGGCTCGAACTCACAAACTGTGACATCATGACCTGAGCCGAAGTCAGACGTTTAACCAACTGAACCACCCAGGTGCCCTGGTTTCTTTTCTTTTTTTAATGTTTATTTATTTTTTCTGAGAGAGAGAGAGAGAAAGGGGGGGGAGGGGAGAGAGAGAGAGACAGAGAGAGAGAGAGAGGTACAGAGAGAGAGAGAGACAGAGAGAAAGAGAATCCCAAGCAGGCTCCACACCCCATACAGAGCCTGACTCAACCTTGAGATCATGATCTGAGTTGAAATCAAGAGTCAGATGCTTAACCACCCAGGTGCCCCTGGATGCATAGATTTTTAACATATTAAATACCATCATTTATTAAACAGTCCCCCCTTGACTGAATGGTTATCTTCAGGTTTTTAAATTTTACATTTTTTATTCTTTTTCTTTTTTTTTTTTTCTTTTTTCACCCTAACTTTGTTGGAGACTGATTGACAAATAAACACTGTATTATATTTAAAGTGCACAGGGGCGCCTGGGTGGCTCAGTCGGTTGAGTGTCCAACTTTGGCTCGGGTCATGAGCTCACGGTTTGTGAACCCCGCATCGGGCTCTCCGTTCTCAGTGCAGAGCCTGCTTCAGATCCTCTGTCTCCCTCTCTCTGTGCCCCTACCGTGCTCTCTCTCTCAGAAATAAATAAAAACATTTAAAACTTTAAAAAATAATAATAATAAAGGCATATATTTTTATTTTATTGAATACGATTTTATTAATGAGTTCCCATTGAATGGTTTTTCCCAGTTCTTAAAAAGATTTTCTTTATTTATCATTATCATTTCTTAAGGTTTTACTTTTAAGTAATTTCTACACCCAATGTGGGGCTCAAACTCACAACCCTGCGATCAAGAGTCATGTGCTCTACTGACTGAGCGAGCCAGGTGCCCTCCCAGTTTTGGTTCTGGATTTTGATTCCCACCCTCCCCCACCCCCATTACAAACAGTGCGGCTGTAAACATCCTTGAATACCTATCTTGGTTCAGTTCTCTTGAAGACATGAGGTGTTATGGATATTTCTAATTATTATGTTCTTTTTTTTTTTTTTTTTTTAGTTTATTTATTTTGAGAGTGAGAGAGGGCGCACAGGAGAGAGCGCGCATAAGCGGGGGAGGGGCAGAGAGAAGGTGGGAGAGAAAATATCCCAGCAGGCTCCCCACCATCAACACAGAGCCCTATGGGGGCCTCGAACTCACAAACCCGAGATCATGACCTGAGCTGAATCAGGAGCTGGACACTTAAATGACTGCACCACCCAGGAGCCCCTAATTATTATGTTTTTTAAAGTGACGGTCCAGGGCTGCCTGAGTGGCTCAGTCGTTTAAGGGTCCGACTTCAGCTCAGGTCATGATCTTGTGGTTTGTGAGTTTGAGCCCCACTTCAGACTCTGCTCAGCTCAGAGCCTGGAACCTGCTTCAGATTCTGTGTCCCCCTCTCCCTCCGCCCCTCCCCCACTCACACTCTGTCTCTCTCAATCAATCAATCAATCAATCAAAACATTAAAACAATTGATAAAGTGACGTCCAGGCTATTATTCAGGTGACATATCAGATGACTCGTAGGCACCACTTCAGACCTTCTGGGCACCCTCTGTCACTTTTCCAGCCGCCAAAGCAGCAATCACTCTTTTGTAGACACAAGTGATGTGGAACTGGTGTGACCATACCATGGGTCGCCTTGGGTCCACCCCCCTTCTCTCCTTCTTCTCTAGGACTTCCCTGTTGACGGGAGCCCAGCTGGCACCACCAAAAGAGATGAGAGTTGACGTCCCTTGAGGTGAACCCCTGACCAAGGGGTTGCCTCTTTCCCACTTCTCCCTGATGGACCGTCCTGAGCTCAGGTCATATAACGTCTTAGAGGACAAGCCCCCCAGGATGGCACAGTGAGCCGCACTGAGCAGCGGCCGGTTTGATAATGCAATTTCTTGGGCGCCAGGATGGCTCAGTTGGTTGGGCGGCCGACTTCGGTCATGATCTCGTGGATCATGGGTTCGGGCCCCACGTCGGGCTCTGTACTGAGAGCGTGGGGTCTGCTTGGGATTCTCTCTCTTTCTCTCTCTGCCCCTCCCCCTGCTCTCTCTCCTTTCTCTCTCTCTCTCAAAATAAACAAACTTAAAAAAAACCAAATAATGCATCTGCCTCCTGGTAGTGTCTCCTCCTGCTCCCGCCTCCCTCCTCTGGCCCTTCTCTCCCGCCCCCTGAAATCACACTCGCTAGTAAATTAGTAGCACCTAAGCTTCTGCCTCAGGTTGTGCTTCCTGGGGAATCCAGGCTGAGACAGTTGGTATTTTCCACACGATTCTACTAACTTGAAATTAAGCCATCTGTAAGTGTTTCTAGCGATCGATGTCGAAATAGAATCCCGAGTTCTCGGGATTGTACAATACGGTACATCACAAACGCAGACCTGCTCCTTCTTCTTCTGGGTAAGAGAGGGGTGAGAGTAGAAAGAAGTCCAACAGAGGGTGGAGGCTCTGACCCAAACACTTTCTATAGATTTCCTCACTGGGTCTGCTTTCTCTCCTCAGCCTACTGCAATCTGGCTTTCCACTCTACTATCCTTCTGAAATGGCCCTTTCGAAGACCCCCGTGCCCACCATCATGTCACATCCAAAGGTCAGGTATCGCGTCCCCCTCTTACGTGGTCTCTCAGCGGCGTTTGGCTCAGTTAACCACTGACTGCCTTATTGAAACATTTTCTAGACTTCTCTGATAGAGCTACCATCACACCCTACCTCAATGGCTGTCTCCTCCTCCAATGCCACCGGATGGCTGGCCATTGAAGGGTGCCAGGGTCTCTCCTCAGCCTTCTCCTCTTTTCCAACCATGCTCTCTCCCCAGATAATCTCATCCAATCCTGTGCCTTCACATATCTCTCTAGGCTGATGACTTCCAAAACACTATTTTCTACCTTTGCCTTTCTTTTGAACCCCAGACTCTCAACATGTTTCTACTTGGATATCTAAAAGGGGCACCTGGGTGGCTCAGTCAGTTGAGCGACCGACTTCGGCTCAGGTCACGATCTCACGGTTTGTGAGTTCGAGCCCCACATCAGGCTCTGTGCTGATGGCTCAGAGCCCGGAGCCTGCTTCGGATTCTGTGTCTCCCTCTCTCTCTCTGCCCCTCCCCCACTCATGCTCTGTCTCTCTCTGTCTCAGAAATAAATATTTAACAATTTTTTAAAATATTAAAAAAAAAGGCAATTCAAATTTAACCTATTCAAAGCACCTCCTGATTTCCCCATCAACCTGCTTCTTCCTGTTCTTCCCACATTTCAGGAAATGATACCACGTGGTAGCTCAGGACCAAAACTCAGATGATGTCATTTTTTTCCCTCTCCCCTCATCCTATCCATCAGCAAGTCCTGAATCTCTACAATTCATCCCGAATCCAGCCCCTTCTCATCACCTCCACTGCTACACCCGGACCCATGCCACCGTTGTATCTAGCCTGGACCGTAAGAGCCTCTTGTACCGGCCAAATGCAACCAGAGTGATTTTTGTAAAACTTAACTCTGATTATCTGTCTCACTCCTGCTAAAAAATCTTCTAACAGCGTCCCTTGCAAGGAGGATGAAATCCACAAGCCCCTACCTGATCTGTCCTTGGCTGATCTCTCTGATCTCTTATCTGGATCCTCCTCTCCCTCTTCTTTCTTGCTTGCTTGCTTGCTTGCTTGCTTTTAGAGAGACAGAGCCTAGGAGCAGAGGGAGAGAGAGGGAGAGAATCTCAAGCCCAACGCAGGGCTCAATCCCACAACCCTGGGATCACAACCTGAGCTGAAATCAAGAGTTGGACACTCACCTGATTGAGCCACCTAGATCCTTCCTCTCCTTCTTCTTGTCTGCCACTGGAACATGTTGAGCTTTTCTTGGGTCAGCACCTTCCCACGTTAATGCCTCTCTTTCCCCACTCTTCTCCAGATCTTGACATGGGTGGGTCTTCTTGGGCTCTCTCTTATCACTTGGGGCTCAGCTCAAGGGTCATTTCAAGAGGACGTCCCTGATGTCTCTTATTAGGGATGACCTGACCTGATCCTCTCTATCCCACTATCCAGCTTTATTTCACCACGTCATTTGTCACCGTCTGAAATTATCTCATCATTTATTTTCCTCCTTCCTTATTCCCTTGTGCAAGTAGTGACAGTCTCCATCTCCTAGACTGAGTGGCCCAGGAGGGGTAGACCTTTGTCCTGTTCCCTCCTATATCCCAGAAGTGTAGAATAGAATCAAGCCTAGAACCAAGCCCCTCGGAACTCGGGGCGCCTGGGTGGCTGAGTTGGTTAAGCGTCCGACTTCGGCTCAGATCACGATCTCGCGGTGCGTGAGTTCGAGCCCCACGTCGGGCTCTGTGCTGACAGCCCGGAGCCTGGAGCCTATCTGTCTCCTTCCTCTCTTAGAGATACAGGAGAAAAGAGAGAAATAAACACTTCCTCCAACATTTACATTTTTTTTTAAGTCCCCCCCCTTTTACCCCTTTTAGGGAACTCTAATTCCAATACACGACTTTCTGGAGAAGGCTGCCTGGCCCTTAGACGCCACTAGGGGGCAGCTCTGCTCGTGGGTCCCGGCCCCTCTCCCAGCGGTGGGCTATAAATAGGCCGCAAGTGAGAAGGTCTGAAATCCCTTCCCACTCCTGTTCTCCCCCAGGGAAGTGCAGGGCACCGGACGCGTCTCTAGTCTCTCAAACGGCAGCAGGAGAGAGATGCTGTCTCCTGTTTGTGGTGGCCAGTGGCCCAGGTGATCAGTGGCCTTGGGTCCATCCATGACCCGCGGTCCCAAGAATGACGGGGGCTACAGGAGACGCAGAGGCTGAGGCCTTGGGGACTTTCCCTTGTGATATGGAGGGTCGGGACTGGAAGTTGAATGGGAGAGAAAGGGAGAAAAAGAGGCAGTGGGTCAGGTGTTCTCTCCCTACCCAGGTGCCCCTGGGGACAAGGTCTTTAAAGAAGTGATTATGGGGGCGCCTGGGTGGTGCAGTCGGTTAAGCGTCCGACTTCAGCCAGGTCACGATCTCGCGGTCCGTGAGTTCGAGCCCCGCGTCAGGCTGATGGCTCAGAGCCTGGAGCCTGTTTCCGATTCTGTGTCTCCCTCTCTCTCTACCCCTCCCCCGTTCATGCTCTGTCTCTCTCTGTCCC
>NW_024412437.1:2679528-2685408 GCF_014898765.1 Herpailurus yagouaroundi
GTGCTGTCAGCGCGGAGCCTGCTTCAGATCCCCTGTCCCCCCCCCCCACCCCCCGCCCCCTGCCGCCTCACGCACTCTCACTCTCTCTCTCTCTCTCTTAAAAAAAAAAAAAAAAATTGGGGCGCCTGGGTGGCTCAGTCGGTTCAGCGGCCAACTTCGGCTAGGGTCATGATCTCGCCGTCCGTGAGTTCGAGCCCCGCGCCCGGGCTCTGTGCAGACGGCTCAGAGCCTGGAGCCTGTTTCGGATTCTGTGTCTCCCTCTCTCTGACCCTCCCCCCGTTCATGCTCTGTCTCTCTCTGTCTCAAAAATAAATAAAAACGTTAAAAAATTTTTTTTTAATTAAAAAATTAAAAAAAATTTTTTTAATTAAAAAAAATAATAAAAATAAAGCCCTCATCTCCAAATATGGTTACTTGCTGAGGCACCGCAAGTTAGGCCTTTGTTATAGGAGTTCTGGGGTCACAGTTTAGCCCAAGATAGACTGTGACTCACTGGGCTCAGTTCTCTTCAATGTCAAGGACAACTAAAAAGACCACCAGAGATTTCACATTCTGCCACCCCCCCAACACCCCCCCTCGCCCCCCCCCGTGATAGAGGCAAGGAGGGGAGGTGGGGGCAGAGAGCTCCATGAGGATAGGAGTGGCCTTTTGGTGGCGGGTGGGAAGGCCAGGGAGAATTGTGTGAGGAAGGTAGTATGAGCAGTGCTGTGGGTGCATAGAGTGGGGCTGTCCCCGACCCCCACACCCTTGCACCAGGGCAAGAAGCACCACCTGAAGCTGCTGTCTGGTCCTTTGAGTGGGGACTATGATCCCTTTCTTCACCCTCCTAGGATGAACCCTTTGTGCGGTAGGGAAGGGACACAGACAGTGGGAAACATGTGCGGGGTCCGGTTCAGTCCAAGAGGCATTTGTACCGCCTAGAGAGATCGTGAAAAGGCCCAGACTTGATAAGAGGCCAGGGGAACCAGGACCCGTTTTGTGTGTGTGTGTGTGTTTTAAGTTTATATATGTTTTGAGAGAGCCCAAGTGGGAGAGGGGCAGACAGAGAGGGAGAAAGAATCCCAAGCAAACTCTGCACTGTCAATGCAGAGCCGGAAGCAGGGCCCGAGCTCACACACCGTGAGGTCACGACCTGAGCTGATATCAAAGAGTTGGATGCTCCACGATCTCACACTTCATGGGTTCGAGCCCCGTGTCAGGCTCCGTGAGGACAGTGCAGAGCTTACTTAGAATTCTCTCACGCGCTCGCTCTCCCTCTGACCTTTCCCTGCTTGCATTCTCTCTCTCTCTCAAAATAAATAAAAAAAATTAAAAAAAAGAGAAAGAAGAAAAAAAAAAAAAAAAAAAAGAAGTCAGGTGCTCAACCGACCGAGCCACCCAAGCACCCCAGGAACCGCTTGAACGTTGAAACGTTCCGCCCTGCCTTGCTCTCCTTCATTCTGTCTCTGGAGCTACACTTCAAGAGAGCCTAGCAGGAGGGCAACCCCTGTTCCCAAGTGCTGTGATGTGCCTGTGCGTGTGCATGTGCGTGTGTGTGTGTTACACCTGGAGGCAGTGAGTGGAGGAACTTTCTAGCTCTCCTCACCTCCTTACCACACACTTCTCTCAAGCCAGGGTCGGTCTCTCGCACTCACCCAGCTTCCGACGTACCCATGTCTCCTCACAGTACTCTTGACGATTAGACCACCTTCCGAAGCAACTGGAACATTCTCGACGTTACCTTCGGAGGCTCCATGCAGCCCACCCGACCGCACGGTGAGAATTCTGACGAAGCATCTGGAATGGTTTTGTTTTTCTGAGGTGGCCGTAAATACAGCTTCCCTACAGCGTCCATGTGAGGAAAATCCGTTTTGTGGGAAATCAGGGGCTGTGCAAAAATCTAATAATGACGGGGGAGGGGGGAGGCTGAGAAGTAGATTTCTGCGGAACCCAGAGATTACTGCACCGTCCCCAGCTCTCTGCTGTTCCTTGGGATGAGCTCAGTTTTTCCTCCCAGGGAAGAAGCCAAGTGTTTCTAAGGACAAACTGTCTATGTCATTTTCCACAGCTGCGGGCTGGTGTTAGCGACGTGGTCCCGACGTGGCTGAGCAGGCCCGAGGGATGGTTCGGATGGAAGCAGGGGCAGAGTGGGGCCCGAACACGACCAGCAGCCCCGGAACGTAGGCCACACTCTCTGGAGCCTCAGGACGTGGATATCCGAGGACCAGGCAGAGGGGAGCCCTTCGGGGAGAGGGTGATGTCAGGTGAGGGACGTAGGGCTGGCAACCGAGGCAAGAAGCTAATTCAGCGCTGGACGTCTGGACCGTGTTCTATGGGGAAAAATGTCTGCTACCGTGTTTCTTGATCAGGAGGCCCACGCTTGGGAAATATGGAATAACTTCGAGAAACACTACTGAGCAAAAATCAAGGGGGGGTACCCCCACCTCCGGCCTTCCAGACGTTTCTGCTCTTCGCCTGGGCAGCAAGCTTTTTGCAAAGGGCAAATCTTTCCCAGGGCATTCCCCACTCGTTTTTCCGTAGCCCACACCGCATCCCCCACAAGCCGAGGGGCTACTGGGTTGATACAGTTCAAAATGTATCACCACTTAAATAACACATTCTAGTTGCAGAAAAATTTTAAACCACAGAAAAATGTAAATAAGAGATAAACCTGTGGTCCAACCACCCAGAGAGCCTCACTGGTAATATTGTGATGTATTTCCTCCTGGTCTTGTTTTTCTTTCCTTTTTAAAATTTTTTTAATTAAAAACAATTGTTTTTGTCCGATGTACGGGTTCAACTCACGACCCTGAAACGTTTTTTTAATATTTATTTTTTAGAGAGAGATAGAGAGACAGAGAGAGACAGGGAGGTGTAGAAAGAGAGGGAGACCCAGAATCCGAAGCAGGCTCCAGGCTCTGAGCTGTCAGCACAGAGCCCGACACGGGGCTCGAACTCACAGACTGTGAGATCGTGACCTGAGCTGAAGTCGGACGCTTAACCGACTGAGCCACCCAGGTGCCCCATTGAACTCCCGACCCCTAGATCAAGAGTCTAGGCAGCCAATCACCACCCCTGATTTTGTTTTTCAATACATGCTTTAAAATTTTTTTAAACATAAATGCAATTGAAAAAAACCACATAGATGTGATTTATATTTCCATTATATTATATTCACACAGATGTTTTATGTATATATATACTTTATCTTGACTTTTCCATTTTACGTTTTATCGTAAGCATTTTTCCATGGGTGGCGTCCTTTTGCAAGAATTCCTCAGACATCAGGGAAAGCTACCGGGCAGAGCCTGCTGGGCCGGCTGCCTCCCTCTCTCGCTCCCTGAGAAAGCACAGGATGTCAGCACTCAGGGCCGAGCAGAGGCGCTGGATGGGACCCCAGCCTGGTGCTCCCTTCCAGGGTCAGTCGGAGCTGTTTGCCCGCTCATGCCAAGCTTCCTCCCACGGGGCCTTCTGAAGCTTTCCACAGCTTCAATATCAACGACACTTTTGTCTGCTCTTCTTGGGGGAGAGGGCTGGATAGTCTGTTTTTTGTGTCCTTGATGGATCCGGCCCAAGTTCGATGGACCCATGTACTTGCTCAGTTTCCCTGGATGGCCCTGCTCCAAGAACAGCTCAGAAGCCAAGGAAATCAAAATCCCTGCCTCTGAAGCCAAAATGGACAGGCTGTTTCCTGATACTCTGTGTGTGTGTGTGTGTGTGTGTGTGTGTGTGTGTGTGAAGGGAGTCTCAACCTGTGAGTTTATTTCTGCGATCGTACGAAACAGCTCGGTGCACAGTACAGCACTGTTTCCCTGCTGCTTTCATGCCAAGTGGATGAGCTGTCCCGCCCCAGCTGCCTCCGTGGTGAAGAAGAAGAAGTGACCGAATGAACATGTTTACAAATGAATTCAACCAACAACTGGACCAGAGCTTTGTTGATGAAAATAACCGATGTTTCCGTAAATGGGCAGGTTCCTCGGGTGTGAGCTGGGTCGTAGGTAATTTGTTCCTCGTAATAATTGCCAATGTACCAGGGTTTGCAACTGATTTCGCTGCGATAGAACATGCGTGACATAAACCTCGCCATGCGTACCATGTCGAGGTGTATACTTCCGTGGGTTAAATGCATTCACGTTGTCGAACGACCAGTACCACCATCCGTCTTCAGAACTTTTCATCCTCCCAAACGGAAACTCCACACCCAGTAAACAGTAAATCCCCATCCCCTGGCAACCATTATTCTTTCTGGAAAACGACTTTCGAGTATACCCTAGATTATCCTTATGCCATCCCTCACATTTATCTATTTATCTATTCATTTAACAAATATTTACTGAGTGCCCATGCCAGCAATTGAACAAAACACATGCCCATGTGAAGCTTATGTGCTTAGGCGATAAACCAGTTAAAAAAAATACAGGGACGCGTGGGTGGCTCAGTCGGTTGAGCGTCCGACTTCGGCTCAGGTCATGATCTCATGGCTCCTGAGTTCGAGCCCCGCGCCGGGCTCTGTGCTGACAGTTCAGAGCCTGGAGCCTGCTTCGGATTCTGTGTCTCCCTCTCTTTCTGCCCCTCCCCCCACCCAAGCACTCTCACTCTCTCTCTCTCTCAAAAATAAACATTTAAAAATTTTAAAAAATGTGTATGTACATATATATACTACACACACACACACACACACACACACACACACACACATAGGGGCACCTGGGTGACTCAGTCAGTGGAGAATGTAACTGTTGACCTCAAGGTTGTGCGTTCGAGCCCCACATCAGGTGTAGAGATTACTAATGTGGGGGGGGGGGGATAGTAATAAATGCTTTGTAAGAAAATAATTACCAGATGGTCCAAGATGGTTTCTCTAAGGAGGTGAAATTTCTGATGGAGACTTTAATGAAGTGAGGGAGTCGTGCAAAAATCTGAGAGAAGAGCATGGGCGGGGCGGGGGGGTGTGCCCGAAGGAATGGGTACACCAGTGCTGAGGAGGGGTGGCAATTGTTGGATCTTTGCTCCACGTAGTAGGACATACAATTAAGAAAGGCTTAGGGGCGCCTGGGTGGCTCAGTAGGTTAAGCATCCGACTTCAGCTCAGGTCACGATCTCGCGGTCTGTGAGTTCGAGCCCCGCGTCGGGCTCTGTGCTGACAGCTCAGAGCCTGGAGCCTGCTTCAGATTCTGTGTCTCCCTCTCTCTGACCCTCCCCCCTTCATGCTCTGTCTCTTTCTGTCTCAAAAATAAATAAACGTTAAAAAAAAAATTTTTTTAATTAAAAAAAAAAAAAAAGAAAGGCTTAGACAACTCTTTGTCAAAGTGAGATCTGGGGACCCCCTGGGAATTCCCAAGACCCTTTCAAGGCATCCATGAGATGAAAGTATTTTCATAATAGCACCGAGACCACCCTCATTGTTTAATGAGTACAAAACTGTGGGGGCTCCAGTGGCTATGTGACGTGTGATGGCACAACAGATCAAGTACAGAAGCAGGTATTAGAATCCAGCTGTCTCCCGTTAATTCAGACGTTAAAGAGATTTGCTAAAGGGCGGGACAATTCTTCTTACTAATTCTTTCGCTTTTGGAAAATGTAATTATTTTTTCACAAAACTGTGTTGTTTATATTAACATGGAATGGGTTTACGATTTTATTATTTTTAAATTTAAATTTTTTTATTTACTATTTTTGAGAGAGAGAAAGCACGTAAGTAGGGAAGGGGCGCAGAGAGAGGGGAACAGAGGGTCCCAAGCAGGCTCCACGCTGACAGCAGAGAACCCGACGCGGGGCTCGAACTCACAAACCACGAGATCACAACCTGGGTGGAAGCCAGACACAACTGACTGAGCCACCCAGGTGCCCCTGTTATTTTTATTTATTTATTTAAAAAAAAAATTTTTTTTTTCAACGTTT
>NW_024412437.1:2685508-2784631 GCF_014898765.1 Herpailurus yagouaroundi
TTTTTTACTTGTTTTTTCATTTTTTTATTTTAGAGAGAGAGAGAATGAGCATGCGTGGGGGAGAACATGACACTGAGGACCCAGGTTGCTTTCCAACTTTCCATTTGGCCACGCTCAGCTGGCCAGCAGCATCCCATCCTCATGGTCAAAGACAGATGGCTGAGCAGTTCCAGGCATCGAAGACCGGCACACATCAAACCAAGAAAGGCATTTGCTCCCATGAGTCTCTGCATTAGGGGAAACCTTTCCTAAAAGCTTTCCTACAGGTCCTGTTGGCCAGGATCCCGCCACATGCCTACCCTCAGTCCCAAGGAAGGTGTGAATCAAGCCTTGACCTTTTCATCTTCTATAGAACAGGGTCCTGTGACAGGAAGGGCTGTGGGGGAGGCTGCCGTTGGGCTGGAGCACCAGAATAGTCCGGCCTGTTGGAGAAGCAGCAAGCGGGCCAGCATGGGAGCCCGGGAGTGATGTTGGCTACCTGTGGGCAGAAAAGTGGGAAGAAGGCTGGGATCCACCTGCTTTAGTTCCGAACTGTGGTTATATCTGGGTCCTGGGTTGACCTGGGTCCTAGGTGCCTTCTGACAAAGTTCTGTCAACTGCAAGAATGAGGCGCAGGTGTTTTGCTGGGTGAAAACCCGATACAAATTTGGAATCCATTATATAGGTTTCCTTAAAACATAAGCCATATACAGTCAGCAAATTAAACAACTGACTTGTTAAAAAGGAGACAGCAGGCCCAAAATGGAGTCACTTGTGCTAAACCTCACATCACCAAACCAGGACTTAATACCTAATCTAATTGCAGTTCCCACCCCCAAGGAACGTAACCTTTAAACTCTTCCTGGGACTACCTGGTCAGCACTAGTAAGATAATCCACCTGATAGCCCCCTCCCTTCCCTTTAGGAAGGTGACCTTGCGGGAAACAATGCATTCTTTGCTAATAATGTTCTTTTTCCAATCCCTTTCCACCTTTAAAACACTTTCCTTTTCTATAGTTTAGGGGAGCTTCTTTCTGCTGCTAGATGGGACCGCTGCCTGATTCACAAATTGCTGAATAAAGCCCATTTGATCTTCAAATTGACGAAGTTGAATTTTTGTTGTTTCATGGATTTGGTGTCAGCGATTGGGAGCAAAGGAGACTTCCAAGGATTCTTCCAAGGAACAACAAGAAACACAGACGTGGTCCCCTGCCAGCACTTTTGAGTCCGCTGTCTTTCTCATCCTTTCTGAGGGCTGTGGGTGAGTTCCTCTTGGTTCTGAGCCGCTGCTTTCTCTGCACCGAGCTCCCGTGCAGATGGGAGCTTTCTGGTCCAGGGCTTAGCGGGTCAGCTCGAGCTGGCGGATGGTTCCATTCAGAACTCTTGGTTCAGTGTGAAATTCTCTTGTTGTTTGCGATCGCTTTTCCCAATTCCAATCCCCAGGCCCCACGAACTGGGGTTTGCTGGTTTAGTCCTGAGCCCCATCCCAGTCTACTATCCCCATGTACTGGAGTCTGCAGATTTATTTATTTATTTATTTATTTTCAATTTTTTTTTTAACGTTTATTTATTTTTGAGACAGAGAGAGACAAAGCATGAAGGGGGGAGGGTCAGAGAGAGGGAGACACAGAATCTGAAACAGGCTCCAGGGTCCGAGCTGTCAGCACAGAGCCTGATGCGGGGCTCGAACTCACGGACCACGAGATCATGACCTGAGCCGAAGTCGGCCGCTTAACCGACTGAGCCACCCAGGCGCCCCTGGAGTCTGCAGATTTAATCCATGCTGAGAATTTCTGGTCATGCGCATAGCCTTCTCCTGGCTGTCCACAGTAACTCCTTTTGGTTGCTGCCCCTATGTTAGGTACACGTTTGTTTTGTTTTTTGTATATAAATGCTATTGTTCACGGGGATCTCAGAGGCCCAAACGCTGCAAAAATCAGTGGTCATGGGCCAAGCCCTTAAAATCTATTACAGTGCTTGCCACATCACACAAAGACTCCCATGCTAGGATAAGTTGGTGGAGGAATGGGTTAGATTGCCACTAAGTCACCCGCCAACTTCGAGAAAACTTCCATTCCCCGAGGTGCACCAAAAAAACACTCACAATCCCCAACCCGAAAGCACATCCCAGTTGAGCGTTATTTTGGCTGCAAGAGATCCCAAGGCTTAGCTGGAAAAATAATAATAATGATAGAAATGAAATGCTCGAAATCTACACAGTGAAACATGCCACCTTCTGGCACCCGCTCTGATTCTCTGTCCAAGAACTTTGGTCCCGGAAGCTATACATCTCTACCAAAATGGCAAAATCTCACTATGCTTGTTTTGTGTCCTGAGAATTTGGCTTGGTAACCGCCGGATCGGGGGACTCAACACATGGCCTGACAAAAATGTAGGTCACACCCTGTTTGTGACCAGATACAGCTGGACAGGAAATGTGAGTTAAATTCCTTTTGAGGCTAGGGTCCTACCAAACTGCCGCCAGCTCTCAGGGGAATTACAACCTAGAATTACAAAGGCCTTTAAAAAGAATGTTCCAATTAGATAAGATCCTTCAAGAAGTGCATTTAAAAGCAAGGGCTCCCAAATCACACAGGATGCGATACCTATTATCATTGGCATATCAAAGCCTCCAAACTTCCAAAATAGCTTCATTAAATGATGGGTTGTAGGGGTGCCTGGCGCAACTCTTGATCTGGGGATCGTGAGTTCGAGCCACACATTTGGTGTAGAGGGGACTTAAAAATAAACGAATAGGGGCGCCTGGGTGGCGCAGTCGGTTAAGCGTCCGACTTCAGCTCAAGTCACGATCTCGCGATCCGTGAGTTCGAGCCCCGCGTCGGGCTCTGGGCTGATGGTTCAGAGCCTGGAGCCTGCTTCTGATTCTGTGTCTCCCTCTCTCTCTCTGCCCCTCCCCCGTTCATGCTCTGTCTCTCTCTGTCTCAAAAATAAACGTTAAAAAAAAAATTTTTTTTTTAATTAAAAAAAAAAAAACGATAAGGGGTGCCTGGGTGGCTCAGTTGGTTAAGCCTCCCACTTCTGCCCAGGTCTTGATCTTGAGGCTCATGAGTTCGAGACCCCCTGTCGGGCTCTGTGCTGACACCTCAGAGCCTGGAACCCGCTTCGGATTCTGTGTCTCTCTCTCTCTCTGCCCCTCCCCTGCTCATGCTCTGATGCTCTGTCTCTCTCTCTCTCAAATAAATAAACATTAAAAAAATTTTTTTAATAAACAAAAAATTTGAAAAAAAGATTCGTGGAAAAAAACTAATGAAAAATTAAAGAGATGAGAGGCACCTAAAAATAAGAAACAAGGAGCGCCTGGCTGGCTCAGTCAGTAGAGCATGCCAGGGGCCCCTTGTTTCTTATTTTTAGGTGCCTCTTAAATGAGATCAAGCGTACTCTTGATCTCAGGGTCATGAGTTCAAGCCCCACACAGAGCTTAGAGCTTACTTAAAAATAAATAAAGAAATACATAAATAAAGAAATAAAAGAGACAATAAGATTGATGCAACCATCACTGCTTTTCTCTATCACCCATTATCTGAGTACTCATTCCAGTAATCCTCTGTCTGAATTGTCTTTATATGACTGTAAACCGAAGTCTGCCACGTTAATGACCTTACCTTGAAGGAGGAGGGTGGGGGGGCAGGGGGAGGGGGGGCATATGGACCCCTCCCAAAGTTGACGGGACTCCGAGGGATTTTCTGATAAACTGCTACATTACTCTCTTAACCAGCCAAGGGAAAACTAAAATGAAAAATAGTGAAAAACCTTGCCAAATTCTGGTAAATACCAGAGCTACAGATGGGCTCCTGGAAAAGCTGGCAGAAGCTGGCTGAGGGTGAGAATTCTTGCGAGGGTAGCACTTCAGATCTTTGTCTACACTGCCTGATAGAAAGGGGAAAATACAATACCTTCTGCACCTTCTTTGGGGATGCCTCTGGAGTCCAAGGAGTTGTCTGATACTGCCAGAAATATTTACTGTTTGTCCCGACTAAAAACTACAAACGTAGCGCTGTGGTCAGGAATTGGCCGAATTGCAGAGCAAGAGAGAATTCGTTTTAGGCCCTCTCCCTTCACTTACAATACAGTTATGAACCCAGAGGGAAGAAAAAGTCTTCCCAAACGGTTGTAAAAGGATTTACGGGTGAATCAACCTATGATGCCGGTTAAATTGCAGCGTGGCTCTTTGAGGAATTGAGAGCAGTCCTTGTCTTTATAGTTCTTTACAAAACTAAAAATGCAGCTAGAAAGGCAGTTCAAAGTTCACTTATTCCTTTTTTTTTTTTTTTTTTTTTTTTTACCAATCCCCAAATTTCCCCTATTTATCTTACAAGTCTTCTAACTCGCATTCTTCCCTGTGCCTTTGAAATGTAAATATTAAAG
Organism: Herpailurus yagouaroundi; assembly: GCF_014898765.1. Taxonomy (NCBI): domain Eukaryota; kingdom Metazoa; phylum Chordata; class Mammalia; order Carnivora; family Felidae; genus Herpailurus; species Herpailurus yagouaroundi. Next base: position 2,689,874 of record NW_024412437.1, read on the forward strand.
TAAACACTTCAGGGAGGTAATTTTTTTTGGGGGGGGGAAGGAAGGGATTGCAGTAGGTCAGTTAGAACTTGGGCTAATGGGGGGGCTCCTGGGTGGCTCAGTCGGTTAAGCATCCGACTTTGGCTCAGGTCCGCGAGTTCGAGCCCCGCGTCAGGCTCTGTGCTGACAGCTCAGAGCCTGGATCCTGTTTCAGATTCTGTGTCTCCCTCTCTCTCTGACCCTCCCCCGTTCATGCTGTCTCTCCTTGTCTCAAAAATAAATAAACGTTAAAAAAAAAATTAAAAAAAAAAAAAAGGAACTTGGGCTAATGGGAAATCTTAAGTGTACACCAGATATAATCTGTTTGCGTCTGTCCCTAGGTTTATGTGGGTTTATATAATATATATATTGTGGGTATGTGGTATTTTCTACCTCTGGATGGTATTACCAACATTAATTTGTAAAGAAGCTCTGTTTAATTGGCTTAAACAAACAAGCCCATATAAATTGAGTACTCAAAACAATTCTCAAAAATGTAAGAAAAACTAATCCAAATGCTTTTCAGATTTACATGATCTGGGAAAATATCCAATATTAAAGCTAATTTAATTTGGGGGGCTTAGTGAACAATAGACATTTCTTTTCTTTTCTTTCTTTTTTTTTTTGAGAAAGAGAGACAGACAGCAAGCGGGGTGGGAGGGGGCGGGGAGGCACAGAGAGACAGGGAGACAAAGAATCCGAAGCAGCCTCTGGGCTCTGAGCTGTCAGCACAGAGCCCGCTGTGGGGCTCGAACCCACAAGCCGCGAGATCATGACTGGAGCCAAAGTCAGACACTTTACTGTCTAAGCCACCCAGGTGCCCCTATTATTAGATCTTTGAAAGTAATTTGCCTAGAAAACAAGCATTCAGAGTTTTGCGAAATAATTCCCTGTATTGTTTCTCTCAGGTCTTTGATAATTTATTTATTTATTTATTATTATTTTTTTTTTAGGTCTTTGATAATTTAAACTGAATACTCTTGAGTTTTTTAAAAGAACTAAGTTTTGCTCAAAATTATGTAAATTTCAATATTTGCCTGTGAAGGCTTTAATTGTCACTTTGGTTAGATAACTAAATATCCTTTCACAGTGACCTATGACCCTATCTGACCAAGTGTTTTCAAACTGTTTTGATAATTTTTACAAACGTCCCTTGAAATCAGATTCTAAATGATGTCTTTTTTTTTTAATTTCTAAAACCTCTAGAGGTTTTATTTATTTATTTACTTATTTATTTATTTTGAGAGAGAAACAGAGTACATGAGTGGGGGTGGGGTAGAGAGAGAGAGAGAGAGAGAGGGAGACAGAGAGAATCCCAAGCTGGCTCCAGACTGCCAGCACAGACTGGAATCCTTGAACTGTGAGATCACCACCTGAGCCGAGGTCAAAAGTCGGAAGCTTGGGGGGTGGGCTAAATGGACAAGGGGCATTAAGGAAGACATCTGTCGGGGGGAGCACTGGGTGTCATATGTAGGGGATAAATTACTGGATTCTGCTCCTGAAACCATTATTGCACTATATGCTAACTAACTTGGATGTAAATTAAAAAAAAAACAAAAACAGGGGTGCCTGGGTGGCTCAGTCGGTTAAGCATCCGACTTTGGCTCAGGTCATGATCTCACGGAGGTTCGTGGGTTCGAGCCCCGCGTCAGGCTCTGTGCTGACAGCTCAGAGCCTGGAGCCTTCTTCAGATTCTGTGTCTCCCTCTCTCTCTGCCCCTCTCCTGCTCATGCTCTGTCTCTCTCTGTCTCAAAAATAAATAAACATTAAAAAAAAAAAACAAACAAAGACTCGGACACTTAACCAACTCAGTCACCCAGGCACCCCTGAATGAAGTCTTTTTGACCTCGAACTAACTTTGGGATTTTCCAGAGTGTCCGTGGAACATCTCAAAAGATTTGTGCATGCTACTTGTAAAAAGAGAGATGTTAAACTAAATAGGCTTAGTTGATATGTTAAATTTATATGGAAAGCATTGTCGAATAAGAAACAAGACTAAGCCATCATTATGTTTTTTTTTTCTTCTTTTTCTTCAACTTTTTTTTTTTTAATATTTATTTTTGGGACAGAGAGAGACAGAGCATGAACGAGGGAGGGGCAGAGAGAGAAGAAGACACAGAATTGGAAGCAGGCTCCAGGCTCTGAGTCATCAGCCCAGAGCCCGACGCGGGGCTCGAACCCACGGACCGCGAGATTGTGACCTGGCTGAAGTCGGACACTTAACCGACTGCGCCACCCAGGCACCTCTATGTTGTATACGTATAGGTATTTGTTATAAGTGTTCCAGAAATTGTGTAACATTCCTGAAAATCTGATGTCCTAGCTTAATGTTATCACTCACAAATCCTGTTATTATCTTAAGATGTTATGTGTCATCTCAAAAGGACTCGTGGAAAGTACTCTAAAAGACAGTTTTCTGATAAAACTGAGATAAAAAACAAAGAAAAAAAAAAACCCAAACCCAAACTAAGTGAAAATTTCCAGAGCTAATGAAAAAATTAGATTCAAGCGGAGCAAATGTTGCATAGAACTGAATGAACTAAGGAGGAGGGTTATAACTATTTATGGCTTTTGTTTAAAACCTTGCTGATTCTTTAATGTTTTATTTTTCCAGATTTAAAGAAACTTTTTCTTTTACTATGGCCTACGACAGAGTGGTAAAGTATACCTTTGTAAACAAAGATGAACCATTTGCTTTTTCTCCCTCCAAGATCTCTCCAAAATTCATAAGCTCTTTTAAGTTTTTTTAAAAATTAAAAAAAAAAAGTTTTATTTATATTTGCAAAAGAGAGAGGCAGTGGAGGAGCAGAGAGAGATAGAAACAGAATCTGAAGCAGGCTCTAGGCTCTGAGCTATTAGCACAAAGCCTGACTTGGGACTCAACTCAGGAACTGTTGAGATCCGGACCTGAGCCAAAGTCAGTCGCTCAAATGACTGAGCCACTCAGGTGCCCGTTTTGTAAAGTTTTTATAAAATTCAAGATAGATAAGGGGCTCCTGGGTGGCTCAGTGGGCTAAACGTCCAACTTGGACTTCGGTCATGATCTCACAGTCTGTGGGTTCGAGCCCAGCCCAGCGCTGGGCTCTGTGCTAACAGCTCAGAGCCTAGGGCCTCCTGCAGATTCCGTGACTCCTCTCTCTGCCTCTCCCCTGCTCACGCTCTGTCTCTCTTTCTCAGAGACAAATAAACATTAAAATATATATATATATATTTTTTAATTTTTTTTAACGTTTTTTTTTTATTTATTTTTGAGACAGAGAGAGACAGAGCATGAACGGGGAGGGGCAGAGAGAGAGGGAGACACAGAATCGGAAGCAGGCTCCAGGCTCTGAGCCATCAGCACAGAGCCCGATGCGGGGCTCGAACTCACGGACCATGAGATCATGTCCTGAGCTGAAGTCAGATGTTTAACCGACTGAGCCACCCAGGCGCCCCAAAAAATATGTATTTTTTTTAAAAAAAACCTTTTTTTAACATTTATTTATTTTTGAGACAGAGAGAGACAGAACATGAATGGGGGAGGGTCAGAGAGAGAGGGAGACACAGAATCTGAAACAGGCTCCATGCTCCGAGCTATCAGCACAGAGCCTGACACGGGGCTCGAACTCACCGACCGCGAGATCATGACCTGAGCCGAAGTCGGCCACCCAACCGACTGAGCCACCCAGGCGCCCCTAAAATAAATATTTTTAAAAATTCCAGTTAGTTAAAATACAGTGTGTTATTAGTTTCTGGTATGCAATACAGTGATTCAACAATTCCATACATCACCTGGTGCTCATCTCAAGTGCACTCCTTAATCCCCATCACTGATTTCACCCATTCTGCACCCCCCACCGCCCTTCTGATAACCACCAGTTTGTTCTGCATAGTTAAGAGTCTGTTTATTGGTTTGCCTCTTTCCAAAATTCATAAACTATTGAAAATTCTTTTTTTAATATTATTTTCCTGGCAATATAGTTATTCACATGATTTAATAAGAATCTGTTCTCCTTATAACAAGATACAATTGAAAATACTGGTTATATCATCAAAGCTTGGACTAGAAAGTCACATTCAAGAGAGATGTGTGTAGACTTGGGCATGACCCAACAGTTTTAAGGAACTAAGGTTGATTTTACAGAACCAATAAACCAGCCTGGAACTTTGCTTACAAGGTTCCAGCAAAAAAATCTTAAATAGAACTTACAGGAGGGATAGGGTGACTCTTGGGTAAGCATCCAACTCTTGGTTTTGGCTCAGATCGTGATCTCACGGTTCATGGGTTTGAGCCCCACGTCAGGCTCTGCGCTCCCAGTGTGGAGCCTGCTTAGGATTCTCTCTCTTTCCCTCTCTCTCTCTGCTTCTCCGCTGCTAGCATGCTCCCTCTCACTCAAAATAAATACACTTAAAGAAAAAAAAAGAGCTTAAATGATCAATCACTATTTTTGTTGCCTGTATGTAAATAATCAGGCCAAGTCTGATACAAACAAATTAGTTTTACTGTGATTATCTTTTTTTTTTTTTTCAACGTTTATTTATTTTTTGGGGGACAGAGAGAGACAGAGCATGAACGGGGGAGGAGCAGAGAGAGAGGGAGACACAGAATCGGAAACAGGCTCCAGGCTCTGAGCTACCAGCCCAGAGCCTGACGCGGGGCTCAAACTCACGGACCGCGAGATCGTGACCTGGCTGAAGTCGGATGCTTAACCGACTGCGCCACCCAGGTGCCCCTATTTATTATTATTTTTTAAATGCTTATTTATTTTTGAGAGAGAGACAGACAGAGCTCGAGAGAAGAGGAAGACACAGAATCCGAAGCAGATTCCAGGCTCTGAGCTGTCAGCACAGAGCCCGATATGGGTCTCAAACTCCCAAACTGTGAGATCATGACCTGAGCTGAAGTCGGTCGCTTAACCATCTGAGCCACCCAGGCACCACCAACCCCCTTTTTTTTAATGCCATAAATTTGATCACATTTCTCAAGTTGAAGGAATTGGTTTTTGTTTTTTATTTTTTTAATGTTCGTTTTTGTGAGAGAGAGTGCAGAAACCGGTGAGGGGCAGAGAGAGAGGGAGACTGAGGATCTGAAGCTGACTCCATGCCCACAGCAGAGAGCCCAATGTGGGGCTCAAACTCACGAACCATGAAGTTATGACCAGAGCCAAAGTTGGACACTACACCGACTGAGCCACCCAGGTGCCCCAAAAGGGGGGGATTTGTTAAAACGAGATAGCAGGACCAATATGGAGTCACTTGTGCTAAACCCCATATCAGCAAACCAAGACTTAATACCTAATCTCAGTGTCCACCCCCAATGAATGTAACCTATAACCAGTCAACATGCAATTACCTGGTCAGCACTGATGTGCAAAACAAAGGCAAAAGAAAAAAATCAAATTTTCTTAAAACTTACAGCCCATTGACAAGTCCCTGAGACAGGCAGAGTGACATTGCTCTAGGGGTTCAGCTGCCTCCATGATGATACTTTGCTAAGGGCAAAAGACAACTTTAGGTGAATATCAGCCCAATCTGCAGGATTCAGTAAGTCCACTTTAACATATAAAAATTTCTTTGCAGGGGTGCCTGGGTGGCTCAGTCAGTTATGTGTCCGACCTCAGCTCGGGTCATGATCTCGAGGTCCGTGAGTTTGAGCCCAGCAATGGGCTCTCCACTGACAGTGCAGAGCCTGCTTTGGATCCTCTCTCTGCCCCTCCCCTGCTTGCTAGCTCTCTCTCCAAAATAAATAAACACTAAAAAAACACCTTTCTTTGAACTTCCTTTTTCTCTACCTTCCAAATATATGTTAGCAATCATCTTCCAAGCAAGTGGCCCCCTGATATGCATTTGAAGGGCCTCATGACTGATGTTTTACCAAACAGTAATAGGTGACCTTTTCCTAACAATAGTAGCCCCCTCCGAAGGTCCTGGAAACCTTGCTTCCAAAATTCCTTAGAGACTTAGGCTATCCCCAACCCCCTCCCAACTTGAAGGTGTATTATCAGTTACCTGTCACAACCCCAGTGCAGCTCTTTCTGTCCAGGGGTCCTGACCCTGTGCTTTAATAAAACCACCTTTTTGCACTGGAAGATGCCTCAAGATTTCTTAGCCATTGGTTCTGAATCTGAATATTTCCACATCAAACACCAGTGAGGTAATACACCCGATAGCCCTTTCCATTCCCCTCAGGAAGGCAACCTTGCCTGAAACAAGGCATTCTTTGCTAATAATTTCCTCCCCCCCCCCCCCAACCCCTTCCTACCTTTGAGGAACCTTTCCTTTTCTACAGCTCAGTGGAGATCTCCTTTCTGTTTCTAGTTGGGATGCTGCGTCCTTCACGAATTGTTGAATAAAGTCAAATCTTTAAATTTCCTCAGTTGAAATTTTTGTTGCTTAACAGATTTCTTGGGATGTTCGAACTTCTTTGCCAGCCTTTTAATGAAAAGGTTATCTGATCTAGGGGCAGCTCTTTCTGCCCAAGGGTCTGAAAGGGTGGGCCTACGCCAGCCGACTCCATCTTGTTCTGTGTCCTTCACCTTGACCACACCTCCTCACCTTGAGTAACCCCCCCTCACCTGCCTAACAGGACTCAGACCCTTCCCCAGGACCCTTCCCCAGCCAATCGGCTGAGGCCATAGCCATTACCTCACCAACTGCCCCCAGGCCCCAATAAAACCTTTGTCCTTTTGAAACTCGCGCTCTTTCCCTGGTATCTTACCGCTGCGTCGGTGCAGGTAGGGGATTGAGCTCGAGCTAGCTCGAATAAAGGCTCTTTGCTTTTGCATCGGACTCGGCTCCCTAGTGGTCTTTGGGGATCACGAATTCTGGGCATAACAGGTCCTGTCCTTGTAATAAAACCACCTTTTTTGCACGGGGAAAAAAAAAAAAAAGGTTATCTGATCGATGGCAGGGGAGCCATGTAGGACTATGGAAGTGTGGAAGTGTGGGTGAGGCATTCTGTAATTAATTAAGACAAGGGTACCCAGCTTTTTATCTGGAGAGCCTGCCTTGCCAGGCAGTTCCTTGCATCTTGGACTCTGGTTGCACTTTCTGTAGGCAAAAGGCAGAGGTGCAGGTGACCCCTCAAGACAGTCTCTCTGGGTGCTGTTGGCACATTGTGATTGTGATTGGACTTGGAAACAAAACACAAAAATGCAAATAAACCCAGGCCAGATGGATCACAATTCTGCTTGCCCGCTGGATTACCATTTCCCTCCAATGATTTTTTTTTTTTTTCTTAATGATTGATCCAGTCTTTATTGATGATTTTCTAAATCCAGGGATAGGGCTGGACCCTAGGAAATTGATATCCGACAAAAAGTGTAATTGACTGACTGGGGCACCTTGGGTGGCTCAGTTGGAGGAGCATGACACTCAAGGTCATGATTTCAAGCCCCATGATGGGCAAGGAAGGAGCTTCCAGAAGAAGAAGAAGGAGGAGGAAGAGGAGGAGGAGGAAATCGACCAGGAACCGGACTGAGAGAGTGTTTATGGTGTGCATGTATCCCAAAAGCAACACAGGAAAGTTTGTACAATAAATTTTATTATCTGGCCTCACCTGGGTAATAACATTTTCTAGCCTGGAAATATTGTTGTTGTTTTATTGAGGTTGTTTTGTCATTGGAGTTCTATTTGTTACAGATTTACTATTTAGGTCAGACATTTGCTGACTCAATTTTTAAAGCATTTGCAAACAGTGCTTCCTCAGGCTCTCCCAGCCCCGGTGGGGAGGGCGCAGAGGCATGAATAATAATGGCAATTGTAATGAGACTGGGTGAACTGAACTTTTATCTTGCCCGCACCCCCAAGGCGCCAGACCTGTGGTCTAGGGAGAAACTTCCTAGCAATTTGGGCCTGCTAGCAATCTTTGTCGGCCGAGGTAGGACGCTTTGTCATGCAACTGTGGGCAAGGAAAATGTGCAAGCTCACGAAGCAAGGGGCTTAACGGATTAGTTTACTGGAAACAGTCAAAGCTGTGTTAATAGAAGGAATACAAATTTCTTATGTAGTCCAGACAGGGGAAGGTTTGGGGAGAAAATTAATCCTCATCAAGGCAAAGAGAGGTTTGATTTAAATGCACTAGGAGAAACAGGCTGTGGTTCCAAGTGGAATCTGCCCCCATCTTTGAAACCAGAGCTCCCTCTTGCCGGCTCCCTGGGAAAGCCTGGAAGACTGAGTTTCTGGAGCCTCCCCCCCCCCCCCCCCCCGCAGCTCTGCAGAAGCAGCAGTTACTAGGTCCAGGAGAAGGGCCGTCAGTATCTTGTGACATCTGACGCTTATGAAATTTGCAAGACACTGAGAGAAGGAGCAGCAGAGTTGAGGCTTGACCATTTTTGAAAGGAAGGGTGATGGATGGGGGAGGAGAGTGGGGGCAGGGTGTTGGAATGGGAGGGGGTTTGAGGGCAAGGGCTGCCTGAGAGAAGGCAAAGAATCGCAAGAAAAGAATTCTCTACGGCATCTCCGAATACTCTAGATGCTGTTTCTAATTTATCAAAAGGAAAAAAAAAAAAAGACAATTACATTCAGGATTCGAACAGATTTCGTGAATTTTACATACGGCAAAAGGCTAGATGTTCATGATCAGGGGTTGGAGGGGTAAGGAAGGAGTGATAATCTGCACTACACTTGATTTTAGCCAAAAGGCCGAGAAGCCATAGGAAGGAGTGATAATCTGAATATATCTGGGGTTGTCTAGCAACCTTCAGAAATACTAGGTTCAATATAAAGCCCAGAAATCCTCTCAAAGAAACGGTGAGAAGAACTTTGCAGGACGAGTAGTAGCTGATTTAGGCTTCTCCAATCAGGGCTGCTCATGAGTCTAGACACTGGGCACTGGTTGCTCTGAATTTCTTTGGCAAAAATGAAATAAAGATGTTGGCGTTGGGAGAGCCCCTCTAGCAACCGTGAGGCAGATGATGGGGAGGGGGGCTCTGGTTTCTGCAAAGGCAGAGGCCAGGATAGCGGCCATCTTTCTCTCCCTGACAAATCGGGCCTTCGTTTCTAGGGCCAGCCAGGAGTTCGGGAGTCGGGGCTGCGCTTGGGGGAGGGTGTGGTTGGTCAGCAGTTAGAAGGCGATGGAACCAGAGTGAAATTGGGTCCTGAGCAGGGGCGGGTTAGGTCCATGCGCTGGGTCATGATGCAAAAGGGGAACTGGTGTTGGGTCTTGGGAAAGAGCAAAGTAGGAAGCAAGTTTGGACTTAAAACATCACCCCCAAACCCAGGATGTGAAGGGGTGGGAGAATGAGTTTAGGAAGATGTCAGAGGAAAATCTATATAGGCAAGAACTTTCATGGAGAGGAATGGACAGAAGTGTAAGAATCGGCATGAGCACTGTGGACACTAAGACCTTCTGTGGCCCTTGGAAAACCACAATGGCTCCAAAAGAGAATGAAGGAATCTTCTGTAGTACTTCCCAGGGAGAAGGGGGAGGGCAAAGTCTGTTTGCAGTCATGGAGCAGCACCCCCCTCCCCAACCATGCTTTGTCCTCTTCCATTCCAAAATGATGTTTCTAGCTGTTCTTTGTGGAACAGGTAATTGGGAAGTCCTCTCCTGGGTCGTGTGCTCACCGTTGGGGGGTGCTCTTTGCTGTTAATGATCCCTGAAGACGGGGTTGCTGATGTGTGGAGGAGATCTTGGACAAAGGAGATACCTTTTGCTTGCTCTGGGTAAGTCTTTGCTCATCTTTCTCTAAACCAATTACATACTCAACGCTAATTACTGTATAAGCACCTCTTCTGTGAAGGGTTTAAGAACATACCCGAAGTTAGGGCGCCTGAGTGGCTCAGTTGGTTAAGCATCCGACAACGGCTCAGGTCATGATCTCACAGTTTGTGATTTGGAGCCCCACCTTGGGCTCTGTGCTGACAGCTGGGAGCTGGGAGCCTGGAGCCTGCTTCAGATTCTGTCTCCCTCTTTCTCTGCCCCTCCCCCGCTCAAACTCTCTCTCTCTCTCTCTCTCTCTCTCTCTTTTTTTTTTTTTAATTTTTTTTTCAACGTTTATTTATTTTTGGGACAGAGAGACAGAGCATGAACGGGGGAGGGGCAGAGAGAGAGGGAGACACAGAATCGGAAACAGGCTCCAGGCTCTGAGCCATCAGCCCAGAGCCCGACGCGGGGCTCGAACTCACGGACTGCGAGATCGTGACCTGGCTGAAGTCGGACGCTTAACCGACTGCGCCACCCAGGCGCCCCTCTCTCTCTCTCTTTCAACAACAAACATTAAGAAAAAAAGAACATACCCAAAGTCACAGTAGGAAAGGGAGGGTAGTTGGGAACCATATCCTTCTCTGCAAGGATCAGAACCAGTGCCTTCTTTTTAACCAAATTTTTGTAATGCCCTCTCAGTTCTTAAAAAAATTTTTTTTAATGTTTATTTATTTTTGAGAGAGACAGAGACAGAATGCAAGTGGGTTGGGGCAGAGAGAGAGGGAGGCACAGAATCTGAAGCAGGCTCCAGGCTCCGAGCTGTCAGCACAGAGCCTGACGTGAGGCTTGAACTCATAAGCTGTGAGATCATGACCTGAGCTGAAGTTGGATGCTCAACTGACTGAGCCACCCAGGCACCCCAATACCCTCTCAGTTCTGAAACGAAATTCATACATAAAATAACAAACCTACATACATCATTCCCAAAACAAAACCCCACATATGAAGCCTCAATATAAAGGAGAAATAAATGGAAAGTAATTTATAATAAAATAATATAAATAGGGGTGCCTGCCTGGCTCAGTTGGTAGAGCATGTGTCTCTTGATCTCAGGGTCTTGAGTTCAAGCTCCGTGTTGGGTGTGGAGTGCCTACTTAAAAATAAATAAATAAGTAAATACATTTTATAAATAAAATATTTTCATATGTAAGTGCTTGGGCTCGACTACACTAGAAGACATAAGGAACTAAGCAGATGTTTGTACCTCTGTATAGAATCCCCTTGAGGGAGACACAATGAAGGCAGATTGGTATAGGTGGATGGTTATGGACTTAAATATCACGAGGAATGTGGCCATTAAAGACATCCTTTCCAAAAAAGTAAACCTTTGGGAGTGGCCTATTGCTTGGGCTGAATGTATGTGTCCTACCCCCCCATTCATATGTTGAAGACCTAATGCCCAAGGTGATGGTATTAGGAGGTGGGGCCTTTGAGAAGTAATGAGGTCATTAGGGTGGAGCCTTCAGGAATGGAATTGGTGCTTATTTTTTTAATAAGAGACCCCCCCCCCCCCCCGAGCTAGCTTGCCCCTTCTACTGCAAGGAGGATGTGTGAAGATGCAAGGTGAATCTGGCAGTCCCCAACCTGAAAGACCACCTTCACCAGAACCCAACTAAGCAGCCATCTTGATCTTGGACTTCCAGCCTGCAGAACCGTGAGAACTAAATTTCTGTTGTTTATAAACCACACAGTTTATGGTTGGTTGGTTTGTTTCTTAAGTAAACTCTGCACCCAGTGTAGGGCTCAAACACACGACCCTGAGATCTGAGCTTGCCAGGTGCCCTTATGGTATTTTGTAAGAGCAGCCCAAATGGACTAAGATGCACGTGTACAAAACCAAGCACAATTGTCCCTGAATTTATATGATAGCTGGATCCCCCAAATTTTTATGTTTAATGAAAATATGGTAAGACTCTAAGATTGTAATGTAAAACAGGTTCTAGGCTGAGATAAAACCTATATGATAATTCACACCTAAATGATAATTTTTGCCTCTGAACATCCAGTGGGATGTTTGAAAGTCCTGTGCTGCCTACCATGTGTATCGAAGGATGTCTGGCATGCCTGGTTTGCAACTTGATTTTGCAAATTCCCCATTGATTTTGAAAAGAAAAACTGTCCGTACAGATTTCAAAAGTCTCATAGGGAGCAGTACCAGCCTCTCAGGGAATCTCTTCTCTACCTACAAAGTTCCCCACCACGGGACGAAGCCAGTAGCTTGGGTCTTTGGGATCCATTGGAAATCGATGCATTGATACTTCCTTGTTCCCTGTGATGGTTGATTTTATGTGTCAGCTGGACTGGGTCATGGGTACCTAGACATTTGGTCAAACATTTCTCTGGGTATATCTGTGAGAATGTTTCTGGATGAGGTTACCAATTTAATTGGTAGACTGAGTAAAGCAGATTGCCCTCCCTAATGTGGGTGGGCCTCACCCCATCTGTTGAAGACCTGAATAGAACAAAAAGGCTGAGTAAGAGAGACCTGCCTGCCTGCTTGAGCTGGAACATCTGCCTTTTCCTGCTCGCAGACTAAAACTTGCACCATTCTGGGGCGCCTGGGTGGCGCAGTCGGTTAAGTGTCCGACTTCAGCCGGGTCACGATCTCGCGGTCCGTGAGTTTGAGCCCCGCGTCGGGCTCTGGGCTGATGGCTCGGAGCCTGGAGCCTGTTTCCGATTCTGTGTCTCCCTCTCTCTGCCCCTCCCCCGTTCATGCTCTGTCTCTCTCTGTCCCAAAAAAATAAATAAAAACGCTGAAAAAAAAAATTAAAAAAAAAAACTAACTTGCACCATTGGCTCTCCTGGTTCTCAGGCCTTCCAACTTGGATGGCACTACGGCATTGGACTGGGGTCTCCAGCTTGCTGATTGCAGATCTGGAGGTTTGTTTTTTTTTTTTTTTTTAAGTTTATTTAACTTAAAAAAGGGAGAGGGAGAGAGAGGGAGAGTAGGGGAGGGGCAGACAGAGAGGGAGAGAGAATCCCAAGCAGAGTGTGCTGTCAGCATGCAGCCCCATCCCAGGAACCACGAGATCATGACCTGAGCCAAAATCAAAAGTTGGACCCTCAAGTGACTAAGCCACCCAGGTGCCCCAGATCTTGAGATTTCTTAACTTCTGTAATTCTTTAAAAAAATTTTTTTTAACATTTATTTATTTTTGAGACAGAGAGAGACAGAGCATGAGCAGGGGAGGGTCAGAGAGAGAGGGAGACACAGAATCCGAAACAGGCTCCAGGCCCTGAGCTGTCAGCCCAGAGCCCGATGCGGGGCTCGAACTCACGGACCGCGAGATCATGACCTGAGCCAAAGTCGGACGCCCAACTGACTGAGCCACCCAGGCGCCCCTTAACTTCTGTAATTCTGTGAGTCAATTTCTTACAATCAATCTCTTTGTGAACACGTATGTGTGTGTGTGTGTGTGTGTGTGTGTGTGTGTGTGTGTACTAAGTACATTACATACATTATATAATCTGGTTCTATCTCTCTGCAGAACCGTAACATTCCCTAACAAGTTCCCTAACATTTCTCCTTCTCTTTCACTGCTTGCCCTCCTGTTAACCCTCTCCCCTACACTGTCCCTTCCTTCTTAACTTTCTTCTCTTATCATTCTTCCCTACGGAAATAATCAAATTTCAGCCCTTTTCATTCTCTCCTTCTACTGTGCCTCTGAGTCTTGGTGCAGAAGAAGGAAAGAGCCCCATTGGAGATTAAAGAAAGTTAAATTTTAATCTTGGCTCTTCCGTTTATTAGCTGTGTTGACCTGGACATGAATTAGGGCTGATCATTGTTTGCCATTATGGTTAAGCTGAATGGAGACTTCACAGCCCCAGGACCTGTGTCCAGTCCAGAAGTATTCTTTATTTTATTAAAAATTTTTTTTGTTTTAAAGTTTATTTATTTATTTTGAGAGAGACAGAGACAGTGTGATGCAGGACTTGAACTCTAGATCGTGACCTGAGCCGGAACCCAGAGTTGGACACTTAACTGACTGAGCCACCCAGGCACCCCTAAAAAAATTTCTTTTAAGTGTATTTATTTTGAGAGAGAAAGAGAGAACACAAGTGGGGGAGGAACAGAGAGAGAGAGAGAGAGAGAGAGAGAGAGAGAGAATCCTAAGCAACTCCACACTGTCAGCACAGAGCCCAGTGTGGGGCTCGAACTTATGAACCATGAGATCATGACCTGAGCTGAAATCAAGAGTCAGATGCTTAACCAAGTGAGCCACCCAGGCGCATCCCCCCCCTCAATTTTTTTTTTAAAGTAAACTCTCTACTCAGTGTGGGGCTTGAACTCACAACCCTGAGATCAAGAGTTGCGTGGTCTGGCGGCTGAGCTAGCCACGCACCCCCACCCTGGAAGTAGTCTAAGCCAGCCGACTTCTCAGCTTCCTGAGAGCAGGATTTGTCTTATACTCTGACAGTCGCTTCTACCTCCAAATGTACCTGCTGCCACATGAGACACATCCTAGGCACTCGCCATGCACGTGCCAGGAGCCCACCTGTCTGGAATGTAGAAATGAACATCTCTGCAGTTCCTAAAAGGCTGGTCAGCGGGAAAATCACCCAGTTTTCCTCTAAATCCAACTACAAGATTACCTAGACTCCCAGGCACAACGTGATCCTTGGTTTCTGTCTCGAGTGTCTCATTCTTACCACACTCTTGTCCACACTCAATGTCTCTGTTGTATCCTGCCTTCCTGGATCCTGACGTCTGGCTCCTGATAAAGATCTTTGTTTCACTCCTGGTTTTAGCTTTGGCCCATCTATGCTCTTTGGCCTCGGATTCCAGCTCCAAATTCTTGATCTCGGTGTGCCCGGCTGGTTTCTTGCTCTGTTCCGATCCTAGGTCTGGACAAGTTTCATCACCGGGAAGAATGCATTGGGCCCCCACTGCACACTGTTAACACACACACACAGTGCACAGGCAGGGCCTGTGACTATACGTAGGACCTCGTTTAAATAAATGTCCAAATCTCAGTTCCCATGAGCTCTCACTTTTTCAATCCTTTATAGTAACCTCGCCTACGTTTGCAAAATCACTTCCGGAAATACCAGGGTCCTTAGGCATAGTCACCAGCAGTCACGGTGGCCACGTTGGCTACCCGAGTTTGGACCTAATGGAGCCAGGTCCTGACAGTTATACACGGCGCTGCTCTGTGGGTAATACTTAGCTTCCATTGCTATGATCACCACCTAGGTGCTGATGGGACGGGAACCCCCCATGCACAAAGCCAGTAAAACTGGAACACCATCGGTGCTCTAAAAAAACCAGCAATCTGGGGCGACTGGGTGGCTCAGTCGGTTAAGTGTCTGATTTTGGCTCAGGTCACGGTCTCACGGTTCCTGAGGCTGAGCCCTGCATCAGGCTGTCTGCTGTCAGCACAAAGCCTGCTTCAGATCCTCTGTCTCCCTCTCTCTCTGCCCCTCCCCCACTTGTTCTCTCCGTCTCTGTCTCTCTCCCTCTCAACAAATAAATAAACTTTGGAGGGGTGGTGGGAGGGGTGATGGGCTAAATGGGTCCGCTGCATTAAGGAATCTACTCCTGATACTGTCGCACTATATGCTAACTTGGATGTAATTAAAAAATAAATAAATAAATAAATAAAATACCAAAATCAATATGTAAATAAATGCATAAACTTTAATAAGTAAATAACCAGAAATCTCTGTTGCCACCTTGGGAAGCAGAAGGCCATTACTTTTCTTGCAAGAGCAAGCTTACCATCTGAGGGGTCTCCAGGACAGGTTCAAGTACCAGCAGTCACATCAGACCTGGAAATAACCACTTTCCCCTAATTTTCAGATCCTGCCACTGGATTTAAGACTCTTAGGACCGTTGTAAAATTCAGAGGACAAGATAAGTCAATGGGGGGAAGGATAGTCTTTTCTTTTTTTTTTTTTTTTTAATTTTTTTAAACATTTATTTATTTTTGAGAGAGAGAGAGACAGAGCATGAACGGGGGAGGGTCAGAGAGAGAGGGAGACACAGAATCCGAAACAGGCTCCAGGCACTGAACCATCAGCACAGCCCGACATGGGGCTCGAACTCACAGATGGCGAGATCATGACCTGAGCCGAAGTCAGATGCTTAACCGACTGAGCCACCCAGGCGCCCCAGGAAGGATAGTCTTTTCAACAAATGCTGCTCCAACACTGAATACCTACCTGTAAAAGAATTAAATTGAACTCCTATCTGACACCATGCACAAACACTCACTCACAGTGGATCATAGAAGGGTAAATGCTAAAATTCTTTCTCTCTTTTTCAAAGATCGTATTTTCAAGTAATCTCTACACCCAACACAGGGCTTAAGCTCACAAGCCTGAGATCAGGTGTTGACTGTTCCACTGACTGAGCCAGCCAGACAACCCCAAAATTATAATACTCTTAGAATAAAACATAGGAATAAATCTTCATGATCCTGGGTTGGGGAATGATTTCTTAGATAGGACACCAAAAGCACAAACAATAAAAGGAAGAATTCGGGGGCACATGGCTGGCTCAGTTGGTGGAGCATGGGACTCCTGATCTTGGGGTTGTGGGCTTGAGCCCCATGTTGGGTGTAGAAATTACTTAAAACTAAAATCTTAAAAAATAAAAATGGGCAGGGGAACCTGGGTGGCTCAATTGGTTGAGTGTCCAACTCTTGATTTCAGCTCAAGTCATGATCCCAGGGTTGTAGGATTGAGCCCCGAATTGGGCCCCATGCTGAGTGTGGAGCCTGCTTAAGATTCTCTCCCTTTCTCTCTCTCTGCCCCTCTCCCCTGCTCCCACTGTCTCTCAAATTAAAAATGAAATGAAATGAAATGAAATGAAATGAAATGCAATAAATGGGCACAGGATTTGAATATTTCTCAAAGAAGATACACAAATGGCCAATAAACACATGAAAAGATGTTTGACATCACTAATCATTAGGGAAATGCAGAGTAAAACCAAAATGGTGGGCACCAGGGCGGTTCAGTCAGTCGGTTAAGCAGCTGACTCTTGGTTTCAGCTCAGGTCTGGATCTCAGGGTTCCTGAGCTTGAGCCCCAGGAGTACAGAGCTTTCTTTGGATTCTCTGCGCCCTTCCCCCTCCCCCCTCCCTCCTTCCCCGTGTGAGAGTCTGCACGTGTGCACAATCTCTCTCTCTGTCTCTCTCTCTCTCAAAATAAATAAACTTAAAAAAAAAAAAAAAAAGAACCACCCAAAAGGATCTACTACTCTATACCCACCAGAATGGCTGGAATAAAAAAAGAGAACAAGTGTTGGTGAGAACGTAGAGAAAGTGGAACCCTCATTCACTGCTGGCAGGAATGGAAAATGGTGCAATCACTGTGGAAAACGGTTTGGCAATTTCCCTAAATGTTCTCACGTGACCCAGCAGTTCCATTCCTGGATAAACAAAAATATATATCCACACAAAGCCTTGCACAAAATGTTCACAGCTGCATGGCTTACAATAGCCCCAAAGTGTAAACAACCCAAGTGCCCAGCCGCCGGTGAATGGATAATGAAATGTGTTCCATCCATACTAAGTAATACTTAACCAGTAATAAAAATGAATGAAATACTGATACATGCTACTGCATGGATGGACCTCAAAAACATTAGACTACGTTGAAAGAAGTCAATCACAAAGACCACATATTATACGATTCCATTTATATGAAATGTCTAGAAAAGACAAATCTATAGAGATAAGAAAGTAGTTGTGCGGTTGCCAGGGATTAGGGGAAGGATGGGGGAGTGACATTAAGTGGGCACAAGGTTTCTATCTGGAGTGATGAAATGTTCTAAAATTAGATAGTGGTTGGGGCGCCTGGGTGGCGCAGTTGGTTGAGCGTCCGACTTCAGCCAGGTCACGATCTCGCGGTCCGGGAGTTCGAGCCCCGCGTCAGGCTCTGGGCTGATGGCTCAGAGCCTGGAGCCTGTTTCGGATTCTGTGTCTCCCTCTCTCTCTGCCCCTCCCCCGTTCATGCTCTGTCTCTCTCTGTCCCAAAAATAAATAAACATTGAAAAAAAAATTAAAAAAAAAATAAAATTAGATAGTGGTGATGATTGCATAAGTCTGTAAATGCACTAAAGACCATTGAATTGTACACTTTATTTTTATTTTTTTAAGCTTATTTATTTTCAGAAAGAGAGAGAGAGAGTGTGTGTGTGTGAGAGCAGGGGAGGGGCAGAGAGAAAGGGGGGAAGAGAGAGACAGAGAGAGAGAGAGAGAGAGAGAGAGAGAGAGAGAGAGAGAATCCCAAGCAGGCTCCTTGCTGTCAGCACAGAGACCGATTCGGGGCTGGAAGTCACAAACCGTGAGATCACGCCCTGAGTCAAAACCAAGAGTCCGATGCTTAAATGGCTGAGCCACCCAGATGCCCTGAATTGTATACTTTAATGGTATGGAAATTAAATCTCAATAAAGCCGTTTTTTTTTTTTGTTGTTGTTGTCTGTTTTTTTAAGAGGTAAGTTTGAGGGGCGCCTGGGTGGCTCAGTTGGTTGGGCGTCCAACTTCAGCTCAAGTCACGATCTCGCGGTTCGTGAGTTCAAGCCCCACGTCGGGCTCTGGGCTGATGGCTCAGAGCCTGGAGCCTGCTTCAGATTCTGTGTCTCCCTTTCTCTCTGTCCCTACCCCGCTCCCTCTCTCAAAAATAAATCAGCACTAAAAAATAATAATGATAGTAAGTAAAATCATTATTGGGCAACCAGTAGAGTAATAATTGATTCACGCAAGAATCATCAATGGATGCTAAAATTAGTGGGTAAAAGCTGGAGGATTAGCAGGATATTTACACAGTCTCCAAGTATCCCTCCACAAGATACCTATTAATTTTTCAAAGAGAAAACAATAACCTTGCAATGGCCAAACCTGGCAGACACAAAGCTAACCAATGGTCAAGTTAACATCACCACTAACAGGAGAAATTGGTGCCATATGCCTCCTGATAGGGTGGATGCACTGAGAATCAACAGAGCATTAGTTCTGGAGTATTCTGGCCCCCAATTCACAAACTGAATCTAATCATAAGAAAAGCATTGGATGTATCCAAACTGAGGGACATTTTACATAATAACCAACTCTTCAAAAATGTCAAGACTACGAAAGACGGGGTAAGACACATTTTTCCAGATTGAAGAGGCATAGAGAGACACGCAAGAGACTGCAACATGTGATTTGGGATTATCTTTTGTAGTAAAGGACTCGATCTGGGCAACCGGTAAAAACTAAGTCTATTGGTTAGGTAATAGCATTACATGAGGGCTGATTTTCTGATTTGGATAATGTTACTGTGGTTATGGTGTCACATAAGCCCTTATTTTTAGGAAACATGCTTAAGGCATTTCTTGGTGAAGGGCCAATGTGTCTGTAACCCACTCTCAAATGTTTCAGGAGAAAAACATTGGGTAACAGAGAGTGATAAAGTGAATGCAGTAAAATGGTAACTTTCTTTTTTTTCAATGTTAATATTTGAGGAATGCGGGTAAAGATTGTATGGGAACTGCTTGTACTATTCTTCTTTTTCTATTTTAATATTTATTTATTTATTTATTTATTTATTTATTTATTTATTTATTTATTTTTAAAGTAGACTGCATACGTAGACTGCATACCCAACGTGGAGCTTAAACTCAAGACCCTGAGTTCAAGAGTCACAGGCTCTGCTGACTAAGCCCCTCCTTATTCTTTTTTAATTTTTAAAGGTTTATTTATTTTTTGAGGAAGAGAGAGACAGAGCATGAGCGGGGAAGGGACAAAGAGAGAGGGAGAGGCAGAATCCGAAACAGGCTAAACAGAGCTGTTAGCACAGAGCCCGACGAGGGGCTCGAACTCATGAACCGCGAGATCGTGACCTGAGCCGAAGTCGGATGCCCAACGGGCTGAGCTACCCAGGCGGCCCCCTTCCTTGTGGTCTTCTTGCAATTTGTTGCTAAGACTGCAGTCTCCTCTCCATCCCCGCCCCCCCCCCTCCAAAGTTACAGAACATTAAAATATCTTCTGCCTCTGGACCGAAAGGCTATATTATTGCTCATCATTTGTGGCACTGAGGGAATCTGGTAAACCTATGAAAAAATGGTCACCAGGGTTTTGAGTAATTAGAATTTCTTTCCTTTATGTCTGTTCTCTTTGCAAGGCCCAACCTTGGGCATGGGTCTCAGCAAATTTGATTTATGTGCCATATGATTTTATACATTCCATGTTAGAATGTACATTTGGCTACATCTATCTTTCAAAGACAATAGTGGCTTAAATGTGATGCAAGGTTAGCTTCTTCCTCCAGTAACAGAACTCGGCAGTCAGTCCAGGGCTGGTACGGAGGCCTTCTAATCAAGAGACCGGAGACCCCGCCCCGGTCTTACCGCTCTGTGGCTCGGTGAGCAGCCTCATGATCTAAGCTGGCTACTGAACCTCCAGACAACACTCATATTCTAGTCGGTAGGAACTAGGAAGGAGCAAAGAACTTGGGTGCTTCACGTTACCCTTTAAGGACGTTTGTTAGGCACTCCACGTGGCAGTTCTGGTGTCACCTCTTTGTTCAGGGCAACTTCTGGCTGCAAGAGAGGCTGTGAATTGCAGTCTGGGCAGACATGTTCCATCCAAAAGTGGAGGAGAAGAAACACGGCTATTGGGGTGTGTGACAAGCCTGCATTCCAAAGCCAGAAGGAAGTAATCACCAAGGACAATTTAACAACTCTGACTCCGGGGACAGTATCGGGACTGGTGGCATACAAGACACTAGGTTTGGGTGGGGGTGGCCTGGGCGCCGTACGTGGAGACAGGAGATGTTTGGAAAGAGGAGAACAAAACAGGAACAAGTCCAAAGATGCCCCGGAAAGTAGGATGAAGGACAGTAAGACGTCTGGTTAAGAGGTGTGGTATGAGTAAGACTGCGGCTGCTAAGGGAGGAAGGGGAGGGAAGGAAAACAGGAAGAGGAAAGAGGCAGGCAAGAAAGCACGAGATGCGCCAAGCAAGGGAGAGAGGTCGGGAATGGCAGGGGAGAAAGCTCAGCTGTTCCCGTCGGCCTGAGGCTGGCTCCTTGGTCTCCGGGGCTATGGCTTTTGACCCGTCTGGAAGGAGAGTTCCAGGAAGCACAGCTTTGTCCGGTGCACTGAACCACTATCTACTTCCAATGGTCATGTGGTTGGAGACTCTTCACTTCACACAAGCCTTTATTCAAGTAAATCAGGCGAGCGGACGTGATACAAGGGCCAGCGAAAAATAATGAGGCCGCGCTGAAAAGAAATCCGGCTGTGTGCAAGTGGGGATTTGAATGACGGCTGATAAATCAACCCTTGGCCCTGCTGCTGTCTTCTGGGACACCGGGGTTCACTCTTATGGGAGGGCCTCTGGTTGTGGCTCTGAGGAGGACCGCTGAGTTCCATGAAAGCTGGTCACAAGGCTCGTGGGTCTGCAAGGTTTTTTTGGTTGTTGTTTATACTTTCAGGCTCCTTAATACAACGGACTTACATCCGATATACATTTGGCTCCTTTCTTGTCCGGAGAACCACAAGGGATATTTACCTTTCCGCCAAACCTATGGAGCAAAAAGAGGTGTTTAGGTAAAATTAGGTACTAGAAGCTTTCTGAGGGAATGGGTGTTTTCACAAAGCACTTCATTTATAGTAAATGTTTATATTATAGCATCCTAGAGCTGAAAGGGACCCTTTTCGCTGGGCATAAATATTTCCACAAAGGGCTGCAGAGATTGGAGTTTACTTTGTTTATAGAAATTTGCTCTACCCCACTCATGAGAATTTCACGACTGTAGATGCTTGCCTGTGCCAGTAATTTCAAAATCTAGAACTGGTGAATTTTTGCAAGTTTTGCAAAATATTTTGCAAGCCTGGATGCGAATTCCTTTGAAGAGTTTAGGTCGTGGTCAAGGGCCTGTAGCTACTCCCAGGAAATCACTCTCCCTGTCCCCAAATGGTTCTTTAGAAAGACAAAGGGAAACCAAGATACTAACCAAAGCAGTGACAACACAGTGGGAAAGTTCTGGTGTCTCTGAGTCTAGACCCAAGCACTGTGATCAAATAAACTGCTTGGCCTATTAAAAACACACTGAAGGCAACGCATTTTTGTTTCGCAACATATGAGAGGGCCGGTTGCCAAGTACTTGGTTATGAATGTGGAATCTAAAAAAACAGAACAAAACAAAACAAAAAACCCCTGCACTTTGTCACTCTCTTCATACCGGATTAACCCTGTAGCATCAGAAATGGCAGAAGAAATTGACTCAAGGCACTTGAACAGGGAGAGTTTCTTTGCAGGACTTTATGTAAAAATGGGAAATCAGCTTCTGGGAGAGGGGGGGTCTTTGGTATACAGCTGGCCTGTAGATAGAAACTGTGAGGAACCTTGACCCTTTCTACGGAAGAGTTACCTGCTGGAGAGAAAGATTAAAATCAAGCTAAATAGAACAGAAAAAGCCTAAGGGGTGTTTTTTCCCTGAAAGTGAAGTTTGACTTGTAATTAAAACACTGTTCTCCCACCCCCTCAAGCTGGTTCTTAGCCAAAACCCTCACGACTATTTTTTTTTTTCTTTTTAGTAAACTCCACACTACACGTGGGGCTCGAACTCACCACCCTGAGATCAAGTCACATGCTCCACTGACTGAGCCAGCCAGGCACCCCTCCAACAACCCCAATCCGATGGGCAGTAAGGCCCAGGTCTCATGGCCTCTCAAGACCTAAACACTTTTCCTGGTACATCCTAACGTTTCTAAAGTTTATTTAGTTTGAGAGGAGAGAGAGAAAGAGAGAGAGAGCGCCATGGGGCAGGGCAGAAAGAGAGAGAGACAGAGACAGAATCCCAAGCAGGCTCCGCCCTATCAGAGCAGAGCCTGACCAGGGGCTCGATCTCAGGAACCATGAGATAATTATCTGAGCCTGTATCAAGAGTCGGACGCTTAACTGACTGAGCCACCCAAGCACCCCAATCCCGATACTTGTAAAGATGAGGTTTGCCATGTAAGGCTTCATCCCTGAATTGTGTATTTCTTGCTGTGCGTGTTGAAGGAAAGCATCCACTCTGAACCTTCCACTGCTAGAATATGGGATTTGGACTTGTGGCCCTCAGTTCCAATGGCAATAGGACCCAGGATGACAGTTTCCTCTGACTTCACCCTGTTTGGGTGCCCTTTGCCTGTGGAAGAAATCTTGGTCCCATGGCAAATGCCAAAAATAGGCTGGTAGGGTGTTTCTGATTTGTTCACTGGTTTGCTCATTTGATGTTCGTTATTAACTGGAACACAAGAGATGAAAGGCAGGAAGAAAATAAATGGGTATTTTCCAATTCTCGACTTTGAAACTGAAACGTTTGAAAGTAGGAGGAGGTAACCTCGTTAGGCACTTAACTCTCGCCAAGCTCTGGTTTCAGATGCCTAGGATCCTCACGACAACCAACGGGAAAGGCTATTTTATCGTTCCCATTTTACAGATGGGGAAACTACAGGAGGGAGAGAGGCAAAGGACTTACCCAGGGTCGTTTGATCGGAAGAAACAGCATCGCTGGAGCCTTGCTCTGGAGCCTCTGCCTCTATTCGCGGGTGATGGGACTCCAGGCATAATATGGTTTCTTTTTTCTCAGACCTGTCCCTAGAGGTACAGATTCTGCCTTCAAGTTGTCTTCTTCCTCTTTGACAGTTCTGTGGCCTTTTTATTTCCTTCCTGCTCTGCTGATTCAGGACCCCAGGAAGCCTGGCTTCCTCTGGCGATCAGTTTGAGGACCGCCTGTAGACAAGCAGACTCAGCAAAGCACGCTCCCCACAGGAGAGCCTGCGAAAGGTCAGAGAACTGAGGCAAAGGCAAACCACAGAGGTGCCTGTGCATGCTCACAAACACAGACGCACTGAAAATATCTAACTGGCAGAGAGAAGGAAAGGTGGTGGGTACAAGACTGAAAAGCAAAAACAGCATGGCTCAAGCTGGAGGACGTTATGCCGAGTGACATAAGCCAGACACAGAAAGAGAAACACTGCATGATCTCGCTTCTATGTGGAATCTAAAAAAGCCAAACTCCTCTGGGGAGCCTGGGTGCCTCAGTAGGTTGAGCGTCTGATTCTCGGTTTCGGCTCAGGTCGTGATCTCACGGTTCATGAGTTCGAGCCCCACACGGGGCTCCTGGATCTTGACAGTGAGAAGCCTACTTGCAATTCTCTCTGTCCCAATCTCCCGGCCCCTCTCCTGCTTGTGCTCTCTCTTTCTCTTAAAACAAAACAAAACAAAACAAAAAAAAACTACCCAGGGGCTCCTGGGTAGTTGAATCGTCCGACTTCGGCTCAGACCATGATCTCACAGTTTGTGAATTTGAGTCCTTCAGCAGGCTCTCTGCTGTGAGCACAGAGCCGGCTTCAGATCCTCTGTTCTTTCTTTCCACCCAGTGACGTGCGCGCGCACACACACACACTCTGAAAAATAAACATTAAAAAAATTGCTTTAAATAAAAATAAAAAAGTCAAATTCCTTGAACCAGAGTAGAATGGTAATTGCCAGAAACTGTGGGATCAGGGAAATGAGGAGATGTTTGTCAAAGGCTACAAATTTTCATGTTTCCTAAGATGGCAAGGCTCTGGGGATCTGATGAATGGTGTGGTGGCTATAGTTAATAATACTATGTTGTATACTTGAAATGTGCGAGCAGAGTAGTTCTTAAGAAAAGTAAACTATGTAAGCAGATGGATGCGTTAATTAACTTGATTATGATAATCATTTCACCAGGTATACACGTATTAAATCATCACATTGTACACCTTAAAAAATCACCTAGCGCAACCTTAAAAAAAAAAGAAGCAACTTGATAGGTTTAGGGATGCCAGACACTTTATTTTTCATTGTTAAATTTTTTTATTATTTTTTTACTATTTTAAGATTTTATGTTTAAGTAATCTCTACACCCAATGTGGGGCTCAAACTCCCGAACCTGAAATTAAGAGTTGCATGCTCTTCTGACTGAGCGAGAAGGGTTGCCAGAAACTTTAAAAGTCTATTTCTTTTTAGAAAGATATGTTCTGCCTTTATGTCAAAAGAAAAGTACATAGTCTTTTGCTTGTTTGTTAAAGATGTCCACTGAGTTTTGCATTATTTTTATTTTTTTTAATATTAAAAAAATATTTACGGGCACCTGGGTGGCTCAGTTGGTTAAGCATATGACCGGCTCAGGTCATGATCTTGCGGTCCACTGAGTTCAAGCCTCGCGTCGAGCTTTGTGCTGACAGCTCAGAGCCTGGAGTCTGCTTCGGATTCTGTGTCTCCCTCTCTCTCTGACTTGCCACCGTTCACGCTCTCTCTCTCTCTCTCTCTCTCTCTCTCTCAAAAATAAACAAACATTAAAAAATATATTGAGATATTTATTCATTTATTTTGAGAGAGAGAGAACGAGTGAGGGGGGAGCACAGAGACAGGGAGAACTGTTAAACATAAGTTTAACCATCTTTAAAAAAGATATTATTTTTTTTTAACTTTTTTTTAACATTTATTTATTTTTGAGACAGAGAGAGACCGAGCATGAACGGGGGAGGGGCGGAGAGAGAGGGAGACACAGAATCGGAAGCAGGCTCCAGGCTCTGAGCCATCAGCCCAGAGCCCGATGCGGGGCTTGAACTTAAGGACCATGAGATCGTGACCTGAGCTGAAGTCGGACGCTTAACTGACTGAGCCACCCAGGCGCCCCAAAAAGGATATTATTTTTAAGTAATCTCTACACCCAATGTGGGACTCAAACTTACAACCTCAAGATCAAGAGTCACATGGGGGTGCCTGGGTGGCTCAGTTGGTTAAGCGTCCAACTCTTGGTTTAGACTCAGGTCATGATCTCATGGTTTGTGGGTTCAAGCCCCGCATCCGGCTCTGTGCCAATGGCATGGAGCCTGCTTGGGATTCTGTCTTCCTCTCTCTGTCCCTCCCCTGCTTGCTCTCTACCTCTCTCTCTTTCTCTCAAAAATAAATAAATACACATTAAAAAAAAAAAAGTCGCATGCTCCACTAACTGAGTGAGCTAGGTATCCTTAAGATGAACCATTTTATTTTGTTTTATTTTATTTTATTTATTTGTTATTAAATTTTTTTTAACATTTATTTATTTTTGAAAGACAGAGAGAGACAGAGCCCAAGTTGGGGAGGGGCAGAGAGAGAGGGAGACACAGAATCCGAAGCGGGCTCCAGGCTCTGAGCTGTCAGCACGGAGCCTGACGTGGGGCTCGAACTCATGGAGTGTGAGATCATGACCTGAGCCGAAGTTGGACGCTGAACCGCCTGAGCCACCCAGGCGCCCCTAAGAGGCACCATTTTAAAGGGTACAATTCAGTGGCATTTAGTACACGGCTTATTACACTTACCACCCGTAGTTCCAAAACATGTTCACTCCAAAAGCAAACGCCGAATCCGTTAAACAACTGCTCTTCGTTCTTTCCTGCCCCCAGCCCTTGGCAACGGTAGAAACTTTTAAAATGCCTAGTGAGTTGGCAGAAAGTACCGTCTTCCTCTACCCCCACAGACAGCTGGGAAGAGTGGGTGACAGGACCATAACACTGGAGTAAGGGACTGCTTCTCCTGTCCTGCCTTCACTGAGGCTGAAAGGGAGAACACCCATGGCCAGTGCT
Source organism: Herpailurus yagouaroundi (assembly GCF_014898765.1). Lineage (NCBI taxonomy): Eukaryota > Metazoa > Chordata > Mammalia > Carnivora > Felidae > Herpailurus > Herpailurus yagouaroundi. The sequence continues at coordinate 2,716,154 of NW_024412437.1, forward strand.
GGTTTTGTTGCACCGATGTTGCTCCTTCCTCCAGGCCAGACTGAAGTTCCGTGCCCACTCACACGCACGGTCTCTTGCTGCAGTCTGGGCCTCTTGGAACTCCAGAATTTCAACACCATCCAAACGCTCCGGCCGGGCATGAATAGATAAGCGTTAGGACCCCCAGTAGAGTATCACTGAAGCTTAAATAAATGAAAAGACCATGGAAAAAAAAAAAAAAGTGCCAATATACCAAATACATATATATAAAACCAAATATTGGTTTTATATACATATTTATATACATATTTATAAAACCAAACATTCAGCCCAATATTTTATAACTGTTTGTTTTGTTTATAAATGTTTATTTATTTTGAACTTTTTAAAAAGTGTGTATTTATTTTTGAAGGAGAGAGAGAGAGACAGAGTGTGAGGGGCAGGGGGGTGGGAGGGTCAGAGAGAGAGGGAGACACAGAATCTAAAGCTGGTTCCTGGCTCTGAACTGTCAGCATAGAGCCCTAGGCCGGGCTCGAACTCATGAGCCACAAGATCATGACCTGAGCTGAAGTCGGACGCTTAACTGACTGGGTCACCCAGGTGGCCCAAATGTTTATTTATTTTGAGGGGGGGAGGGACAGTGAGAGAGGGAGAGAAACCCATGCAGGCTCTCCAAGGGCTCGATCTCCGTGTTCTCGAGATCATTCCCTAAGCCAAGATCAAGAGTCCTGCACTTAACCACCTGAGCCACCCAGGCGCCCCCAAGTTTTTGTTTTAAACTTTTTCATTGTGAAATAGAACACCCTTCCGGAAACACATAGGAGACGGAGATGTTCAGCTCATTGTTTTATGGAAAGAGCCACATCACAAAACATTCGGTCAAGCAACTTAGACCTCTCACTCCCGCCTTCTACCTCCTTTTGAAGACAATCATCTCCTTGGTAAACAGAGGTATTCATCAACACTAGGGTTTTGTTTGCATTTTGAACTTTGTATAAATGGACTTACACAGTATAGACTGTATTGTAATTGCTGTGTTTGGCTCAGCACAGTTTGTGAGATTCATTCATGTTGTTCAATGAAACAGTAGTTCATTCTTTCTCATTGCTATGTGGTATGCCATTACGTGAATATGGCAGTTCACTTATTTTTTTTATGAGAACAGTTTTATGTAGTGAAGTTTATTGTCTTCTGTTTGGTTAGTGTGTGGTTTTTTTTGTTGTTGTTGTTCTGTTTAAGAAGTTCTTCTTGGGGCGCCTGGGTGGCTCAGTTGGTTAAGTGTCCGACTTCGGCTCGGGTCATGATCTTGTGGTTCATGGGTTCGTGCCCCACGCCGGGCTCTGTGCTGACAGCTCGGAGCCTGGAGCCTGGAGCCTGCTTCCGATTCTGTGTCTCCCTTTCTCTCTGACCCTCCCCCCATTCATGCTCTGTCTCTCTCTGTGTCAAAAATTAAACGTTTAAAAAAATTAAAAAAAAAAAGAAGTTCTTCTTATTCTCAGGTTGTGGAGATCGTTTTTGGTATTATCTTCTACTTCTGAATTGTCCAATATAGTAGCTACTTGTGGCTGTTTAAGTGAGATTAATTAAAATGAAATAAAATGAAGAAAAAAATTCAGTCCCTGGGTCTGTAACAGCCTGCCCTATTGTCAGCCTTGGCATTACCTAGGATAGTCACCATTATTGAACTTCTTGGTGGAGCTGGTACCCTTCGAACCAGGACATTCCTTATGGTCTGATAAACAGTATGTCTTTTGAGCCTTTCTGTGAAACCTAACAAATATCCGGTGGGTCCTGCTGTTCAGTGTTTCTACTACCTTTTAATTCACTTCTCCACCTTCTACCATGGCAATTCTGGATCCTTAACAGAACTACTAAATCCCGTATCTCAACAGAGCACTCCCAAGTCAACAGAGTTACCCAGTTTAATCTTCTGGCCCCTTTGATGAAGCATGCTTAGAATCCAGTCCCTGGCTGCAGCCAGTGCCTACTGGAGACGTCTTGAAGCCCTCTTCCGGGGTATAATCCCTTGGCCCGTCCTTGGCTGGCATATGCCGTGACTTACGCTATAGGCACGGTGGCGGGGGAGGGGGAATTCTCAGAGGGGCCTATACTCTTCTCAGGGAGAGGCTCCCACTTGGGAGGTTAGGGGGTGATGGACCACTTCTGCAGGATCAGAAGGTTCATAGGACGCGAGGGAGTAATCTTCAGAGCTATTGTCCATAGGTCTTTATCCCATCTAGGGTCCTGACATAACAGACCTGACTTTGTTGGGTGTTTAATCTTCTTTGGCGTGGTCCTTAGCTTTCTCTGCCTTGCCACTGCAGGAGTTGAGCACTTCATTAGATGCAACCAAGGGGTCTGTTTTTGACATCTGGTTTTCCATTGCTTATTACCTCCCGCTGTTCATCATCTTCTTGTAGAACACGCGTGGTAATTGTCGATCAGCACCGAAATCTTTGATCTCTCTAGTAACCATTTCCTCCAAAAGTCTCAAGTGCCTGATATGCTCTTCAGTTGGTGCTTTCACTTGCACCCGGACACACATTCTCATGCACCAACAGTAAGGCTCTGAGCAACTGAACCAGCACCTTATGTCAAGGGCTGTTTTGAGACCCACCAACTTATCGCCAGCGAAGGGGACCTCCTTGCCAGCCTATTCCAAACGCATCTTGTCACCCGCTCCCTGGAACTGCCGGTGTCAGCTGTGGTGGGTTATGCTCTCCAGAGGCAGAGACACAGTGTGGGGTGCAAGATGTTTATAGGTGGCGGTACTGGGGGCAGCGAGATCACTCAAAGGAAAGAGTGAAAACGGCGACGCTGGCCCAACAAAGCTTCGGTCAGTGATGTGGCAGGAAGTTGCCTTCTGTCTCCAGGGCTTTGGAGTGTCCTGCATGAGGTCGAAAAGGCACTTTCACGTTCCTGTCTCATTCGGTCACTGCACGCGTGCTGCTCTGGGCCCCATGTGCCCTCAATCAAGGCAGCGCTGCAGCTGAGACAGATCCTGAAGGAGCTGGTAGCTGGAGGTTGGGCACAAAGTTCCTTCCTTCCTTCCTTCCTTCCTTCCATCCTTCCTTCCTTCCTTCCTTCCTGTGTTTAGTTCTACATCGAGGTCTGCCATGTTTCATTAGATTTATTCCTGTGTACTCAGTATGTTGACATTGTAGCATCTTTTTAAGCTTTTTAGAATTTACGTGATCATTGCTTTATTTTTTAATTTTTATTTATTATTTTTAAAAATTTATTTTTTAATGTTTATTTTTGAGAGAGAGAGAGACTGCGAGCAGGAAAGGGAAGGAGACAGGGAGACACAGAAGCTGAAGCAGGCTCCAGGATCTGAGCATTGGGTCAGCATAGGGCCCAATGCGGGGCTCAAATCCACAAACCATGAGATCATGACCTGAGCCAAAGTCGGAGGCTTAGCCGATTGAGCTACCTGGGTGTCCCTATTTAAAAAAAAAAAGTTTATTTATTTTGAGAGACAGGATGTATACGTGAGCATGTGTGAGTAGGGGAGAGGGGCAGAGAAAGAGGGAGAGAGAATCCCCAGCAATCTCCACGCTATCAGTGTGGAGCCTGACTTGGGACTCAGCCCCATGAACCATGAGATCATGATTTGAGCCGAAATCCAGAGCCCCTAGAAATACATTTTATTACTGATATTAGCAGCCTTACTGAACTCACTTGTTAATCCAAATTATGCATTTTGGGATTTTTCTACACACATAATCAGGTTATCTTGTAAACAATGAGAGTTCTTTCTTTTCAGACTTACATCCTTTACTTTTTTATTTTTTTCTACTTACTGCACTGGCTTGGTCCTTCATAACGATGCTGGACAGAAATGGTCAAAGGGGCACCTGGCTGGCTCAGTTGGTGGAGCATGTGACTCTTGATCTTGGGGTTGTGAGTTTGAGCCCCACGTTGGGCAAAGAGCTTACTTAAAAAGAAACAGAAGTGGTCAAAGCAGGCATCCTTGTTGCCAATTTAAAGGGAGAATTTTTAATATTTGACTATTTGGTGTAATGCTTGTAGGTTTTTGTATACCTACACTTGGTTTGTCAAAGGTTTTGTACAACCTTAAATGAAGTTAAGAAAACTCCTTTCTTGGGGCGCCCGGGTGGCTCAGTTGGTTAAGTGCTAGACTTCAGCTCAGGTCATGATCTCACCAGTTCATGGGTTCGAGCCCTGCGTCGGGCTCTGTGCTGACAGCTCATAGCCTGGAGCCTGTTTCAGATTCTGTGTCTCCTTCTCTCTCTGCCCCTCCCCACGCTTTCTCTCTCTCTCTCTCTCTCTCTCAAAAATAAACATTAAAAAAATTAAAAAAAAAAGAAAACTCTTTTCCATTCCTACTTGGCTAGCACATATATTTAAAAAAAATCATAAATGGTGTTGAATGTATTCAACACTTTTTTTTTTTTTTTTACAACTCTTAAGATGATCATGATTCTTCCCTTTTAGTCCATTAAGATAGTGAATTACACAGATCAATTTCTCCAATGTGAAGGCAAACTAACATCCCTACAATAAATCCATGCTGGCGGGCTCTGCACGGATATTGCAGAGCCTGCTTGGAATCCTCTCTCCCTCTGTCTCTCTGCCCCTCACCCACTTCTGCTCTTTCTCTTTCCCAAAATAAAAAAATAAACTTAAAAAAAAAAAAAAGTCCAGACTGGCAATGATGTATTATGTTTATATATTGCTGGATTCATTTTGCTGATTGTTTGTTTAGGAGTTTGGTGTCTACATTTATAAGTGAGGTCAGTCTATTTTCGTTTTTCTGTAATGTCTTTTTTAGGTTTTGGTATCAATATTATGTTGGCCTCAGAATGAGTTAGGGATTATTTCCTTTTCCTATTCTCGGGAGTTTATCTAAGGTTGGTGCTATTTCTTCATTAAATAGAACACCCTGACAAAACTATCTAGGCCTGGAGTTTTCTTTGAAGATTTTATTTAATTATTATTTTGAAAAGATTTTTTAAGTGATCTCTACACCCAATGTGGGGCTTGAACTCACAAACCCAATGTCAAGACTCATGTGCTCCATTGACTGAGCCAGTCAGGCGTTCCCGAAGATTTTAAATTATAGTCTTAATTTTAAACAGTAGATACAGGACTATTTAGGTTTTATGTTTCTTATTTTTATGTACCTTTATATTTCTTATTGGTAAACTGTATTTTCAAGGAACTTGTCTTTTTTAATCAAATTTTTAGACTTATTGTCATAAAGCTCAGTATGATCTCATTTGTAACGACTGAAAATCTGTAGAAATGTTTCCTTTCAAATTTTTTGGCATTATTTGTGCTTTTTAAAATTAGTCTCACCAGGGGCTTAATAATGTTATTAGTCTCATCTAAGAAAGAACTTTTTTTTTTCAATATTTTTTTTTAACGTTTATTCATTTTTGAGAGACAGAGCATGAGCGGGGAAGGGGCAGAGAGAGAGGCAGACACAGAATCCAAAGCAGGCTCCAGGCTCCGAGCCGTCAGCACAGAGCCCGACGCGGGGCTCGAACCCACAAACTGCGAGATCATGACCTGAGCCGAAGTCGGAAGCTCAACCGACCGAGCCACCCAGGCGCCCCCAAGAAAGAACTTTTGACTATGTTTCCATTTATTCGCACTTTCATTGTGCTTAATTAGCTGCTCTCTTTCTAATTTCTCATGAAGAATACTTGGCTTATTTTTGTCTTATTTTCTATTAAGAAACATAACTTTCAATGTTAGTATGGCTTTAGTTGCACCTTAATTTGAGAATGTAGTATTCGAAAATTTTTTCAGTTTAAAATATTTTCTAACTCCTATTGTGATTAAAAAAAATTTTTTTAAGATTTATTTATTTTTGAGAGAGAGACAGAGTGAGAGGCAGAGCGAGAGTGGGGGAGGGGCGGAGAGAGAGGGAGACACAGAATCTGAAGCAGGCTCCAGGCCTGCGGGGGTGCGAACCCAGGAAGTCAGACACTTAACTTACTGAGCCACTCAGGCGCCCCCTATTGTGATTTCAAAAGAAAAAAAACATCCATGCATTATTCAGGAGTATACACAGTTTTCAAATATGTAGGTATTTTTTTACTTACCTTTTTTCTTCTCGTTGTCTAGCTTAATTGCATCATTGTCTGAGAATGTACTCTGTATAATTCAGCGCGTTTGAAATTTGTTGAGACTTGCTATATTGCCTGGCCTTTTCATAAACATTCCATGTTCACGTGAAAAGAATCTGTGATCTGCAGTTGTGAGCCCAGTATTCTCTCTATATCTATTAGGTAAAGCTTTGCTTATCCAGTTATCCAAATACACTTCTTACTAGTTTTACATCTGTGTGTTCTAACAGTTGCTGATACACATATCGTCTGCTAGAATTGTAGATTTGTCTTTATCGTCTTGCAATTCTGCCCATGGTTTTGCTTTTCAGATTTTGAGGATATGTGTGTTAGGCTTGGACAAATTTAGAGTTGTTATATCTTCTTGGTGAATTAAGTATATTTTCATTATGATGTGTCCCTCATAAAAATTTCTAGTAATGCCTTTTGCAGTAAACCTGCTTTGTTTTGGTTAGTTTTTGCATAGTTTGTGTCTTTTTCAATTTGTTTTTGTTTGAAAAATCATGGGGGTGTCTGGATGGCTCAGGCGGTTAAGCGTCTGACTCTTCATTTCAGCCCAGGTCACGATCTTATGGTTGGGGAGACTGAGCCCTTCGTGGGGCTCTGGCTGACAAGGGAGAGCCTCTTTTTCTGCTCTTCTCCCACTTGTGCGCTCCCTCTCAAAATATATAAACATTAAAAAAAAATAGTGGTGGGGCGCCTGGGTGGCGCAGTCGGTTAAGCGTCCGACTTCAGCCAGGTCACGATCTCGCGGTCCGTGAGTTCGAGCCCCGCGTCAGGCTCTGGGCTGATGGCTCGGAGCCTGGAGCCTGTTTCCGATTCTGTGTCTCCCTCTCTCTCTGCCCCTCCCCCGTTCATGCTCTGTTTCTCTCTGTCCCAAAAATAAATAAAAAACGTTGAAAAAAAAATTAAAAAAAAAATAGTGGTAAAATACACCTAACACACAGTTTACCATCTTAACCATTAAAAATTTGAAAAAAAAAATGTTTGCTGTTTTATTTATTTTTGAGAGAGAGAGAGAGAGCGAGCAGGAATGGGGGCAGGGCAGAGAGAGAGGGAGACAGAATCTGAAGCCAGCTCCAGGCTGAGCTGTCAGCACAGAGCCCTGACACGGGGCTTGAACTCATGAACCGCGAGATCATGACCTGAGCCAAAGTCAGATGCTCAACTGACTAAACCACCCAGGCGCCCCTAAAACATTTTTTTTTTATGGTAGTAAGAAACACATAAACTTTACCATTTTAATCATTTTCAAAGCGTACAGTTAAGGAGTGTTAAGTACGTTCACAATGTTTTGTGATTTCTCTCTATAACTCTTTCTTGCCAAACTGAAAACTGTACCCATTTAACAACAACCCCCCAATCTGCCCTCCCACCAGGCCCTGGCAATTACCCTCTACTTTGTATGATTTTGATTAACTTAGGTATCTCATAGAAGTAGAATCATATGTAATTTGTGTTTTTGGTCCTGCCTTATCTCAAGTAACACAATGTGCTCAAGGTCCATCCACGTTGTAGCAGGTGTCAGCATTCGCTTCCTTTTCAAGACTGGATAATATTCCATTGTATGTGCAGATCACATTTTTTTAATCCATTCATCTGTTGATGGACACTCGGGTTGCTTCTACCTTTTTGCTATTGTGAAGAACGCTCATACGAACAAGGGTCTACAACTAAATAACATGTTTGAGTCCTTGCTTTTGGGTATATACTCAGTAGTGGAGTTGCAAGGTCATATGCTCATTCTTTTTAATGTCTTGAGGAACTACCATAGCTTTTTTTTTTTTTTTTTTTATGTCTACTTATTTTTGAGAGAGCGCAAGCAGGGGAGGGGCAGAGAGAGGGTGACAGAGGATCCAAAGTGGGCTCTGCACTGACAGCAGCAAGCCCAATGTTAAGGCTCGAACTCCCCAACTGCAAGATCATGACTTGAGCCAAAGTCGGATGCTCAACCGACTGAGCCACCCGGGGGCCCCAACATGCAGCATTGTATTAGTTTCAGGTATACAATATAGGGACTCTACAATTTTATACATTACTCAGTGCTCATCACGATAAGTATACTCATTAATTCCCATCACCTATTTCCCCCATCCCCCCCCACCTACCTCCTCTCTGGTAAACCGTGTGTTCTCTATAGTTAAGAGTCTGTTTCTTGGTTTGTCTCTTTTTCTTTGCTTGTGTTGTTTCTTAAATTCCACCATGAGTGAAATCACACATATCTTTCTGTAACTGACTTATTTTGCTTAGCATTATTCTCTCTAGCTCTACCCAGGTCATTGCAAATGGCAAGATTTCATTTTCTTTATGGCTGTATAATATGCCACTGCACATATATATATATATATATATATATATATACCACCTTTTTTTCTATCCATTCATCTATCAATGGACCCTTGGGTTGCTTCCATAATTTGGCTATTATAAATAATGCTGCAATAAACATTTGAATAAACTTGGTATTTTTTTGGTAAATGGCCAGTAGTGCCATTACTGGATTGTAAGGCAGTTCTATTTTTAATTTTTTGAGGAAACTCTATGCTATTTTCCACTGCAGCACCACCAACAGTGCACAAGGGTTCCTTTTTCTCCACATCCTCCCCAACACATTTCTTGTTTTTGTTTTTTTTTTAATTTTAGCCATTCTGACTGGTGTGAGATGTTACCTCATTGTAGTTTAGATTTGTGTTTCCCTGATGATGAGTGATTTTGAGCTTTTCACATGTTGGTTGGCTATATGTAGGTCTTCTTTGAAGAAGGGTCTGTTTAAATCTTCTGCCCATTTTTTTTTTTTTTTGTTTTTTTTTTTTTTTGCTGTTGCTATTAAGAACGAAGAGAGCACATGAGTGGGGTAGGGGCAGAAGGAGAGAGGAAGGGAGAAGAGAAAAGAGAGAATCTTCAGCAAGGTTCATGTTCAGTGTGGAGCCTGATGTGGGGCTTGATCCCATGGTCCTGGGATCATGACCTGAGGTGATATCAAGAGTCAGATGCCCAATTAACTGAGCTACCCAGATGGCCCTCTTTTGCCCATTTTTAAATTGGATTATTTGCGTTTTTTTGGTGTTGTGTTGTATCAGTTCTTTATGTATTTTAGATACTAACCCTTTATTGGATGTGTCATTTGCAAATATTTTCTCCCATTCAGGAGGTTGTTTTTTTTAGTTCTGTTGTTTCCTTCACTGTGCAGGTTTTTATTTTGATGTAGTCCCAATAGTTTATTTTTGTTTTTATTTCCCTTACCTCAGGAGAGAGATCTAGAAAAATGTTGCCATGGCTGATGTCAGAGACATTCATGCCTGTACTCTCTTATAGGATTTTGTATGGCTTCAGACTAGGCAGTAAATTCTTGTTAGATGAAGTGAGAAGAAAAAGACAAAATCCAGGAAAGAAAAAGGAGTGAGAAAGGGAGAAGGGGAGAATGAAGAAGGATTTGGGCAGTATAGAGACGGAGGAGGTGGAAATGTGGGAGGAAGAAAAGAAGAAAAAGGTGAAAACAGGGAAGAATAAAATTCTATGGAATTCTCTTTAGTTTTTATCAAAGCCTTGTAACCAACGATGCTCTAGCAACCCACAGTTTCTGCTTTTCTATAAAAACTAAACTGCTTCCCATTTTCATTACATTTTTTCCCATTTATTTATTTATTTATTTATTTTGAGAGCGAGAAAGAGTGTGAGAGAGCGAGCAGTGGGGAAGGGGCAGAGAGAGAGAGAGAGAGAGAGACAGAATCCCAAGCAGGCTCCATGCTGTCAATGGAGAGCCTGATGTGGGGCCTGATTCCATGAACTGTGAAATCATGACCTGAGCCGAGATCGAGTCAGAAGCTTAAGCAACTGAGCTACCCAGCACTCCCCCCCCCCCCCCCCCCGCCATTGTCCTTTCTTTGTCAACCATTTACTGATTTTCATGACTGGTTGTGGAGAAGGGTATTTATTCAGTCCCTTACTCAACAAGTAGTTATTAAGTACTGTAAGATAAACCCTGTTGTGGGCAGTAAGAATAGACACAGTAAATGAAGAAAGCATAAGCAAATCCTTGCCTTCATTGAACTCGCATGCTAGCGGGCTGTAGGAATCATGGTGTAGTCATTAGGTGCTGGATGCTACAGCAAATGGACAAGTTCTCTCAATGGATCAACCGTAATAAAGGTCTATTGTCTGCTCAGCTTAGAGTCTGATGCATGTATTTTTGATAAGGCAGATTTCTATAGTCATACTTTTGCTCTAAGTCCATCTGTAAGAACTAGTCACAAGGCCCCAGCCAGCTGCAAGGGCATAGCTGGGAAATGTGGTTCTCAGCAGCAAACAGACATCTTTGGTGATCAGCAAGTTGACTCCTCACATGGAGAGAGACAGACAAGAAACTGAATAACTAAGCAAATTACTTTTTATGTTAGAAGGTGATAAATGCCTTGGAAGAAAAGCATGGAAAGAAATACAGAGCACGTGGGGTCCCTGGGTGGCTCAGTTGGTTACATACCCGACTTCAGCTCAGGTCAGGATCTCAGGGTTCCTGAGTTAGAGTCCCTCGTTGGGTTTGCTGCTGTCAGCACAGAGCCTGCTTCGGATCCTCCCTCCCCCTCTCTCTGCCGTACCCCCACTCATGCTCTCTCTCTCTCTCAAAAATGAATAAAATTAAAAAAAAAATACAGCATGTGTTTGAGGAATATTGAAATTCACAGAATAGTGAGTAGACTCACTTGGGTGAACAAAGGCTTGAAGCAGGGGAGGGAGCGAATCATGTGGACATATTACTGGAGGAGGGAACACTCAAAAAGGAGGCCATCATGGCTGAGGCAGAGCAAGGCTGACAGAGGTGGGCGATGGGGTCAAAGAGAAGAGGCTGATGGTGCGGGACTCTGGTTTCTTTTCCGAATGGCAAGAGAGGAAGGAAATCAGAGGGTCACATGCAGAGGACAGAAAGGATTTGATATGCATTTTATTAGCCAGACCAGCTGTCGCAGCTACCCTCAGAATGCCCTGGAAGGCATCAAAGGGGAGAAGATGTCCGTGGACTGGACCAAAGTGGCCAAAGTGGCCAAAGTGGACCAAAGTGGCAATGATGGTTGTGATGAGAAATGGCAGGATTCGGATTCGGGGTACGTTTTGAAGGCAAAGCAGGATTTGCAGATGGACTGAAAGTGGAGTTTGGCAGGAAGTTAGGAGAGACTGTGGCCTGATCAATTTCAAGGATGGAGTTGCCAAGAAGGGAGCTGGGGAAGACCGTGGTGGAGCGTATTTGTGGGCGGAGATCAAGAATTTGGTTCTGGATGTAAGGGTTAAATTGTAGTGTAGGGCTAATCTGTAGCCTTAAGAAATAACAGCTTTGTTTTAACACTGTAGATTAAGAGATAACAGCCTTGTCCTATCAATCAAGGGAACAAAAGTTTAAGGGAAATCAACTGGTTTAGTGTTTGATTGGACTGGGGGGCAAGGAAATGTCTGAACTGTTTCCACCCCCATCTGGGAACTATTTCTTTGTTCTGTCCCCAGGTGATGAGAAGACGATGTGGTCAGCTATAAAAACTCTGTACCCCTGTACCCCGGCTGTTTGAGACCGCACTCTGGTCAAGAGTGCCGGTCCCAATCGGCTGGCTTTGCCTCTCATTGCACTAAATTTTGTTGTGACTGTCACTGGTGCCGGTAGCATTCTGTTTCAGGAGTCGTGTGGACAACACTGGACACAAGGAGTTTGGGATGTTTATGAGAGATCGAAGTGGGAAGGCCATTAGTCTGAAGGTCAGGAGAAAGCCCTGGACTCGAGCTGTAGGTTGGAAGCCCTACTTTAGGCTAAAGATGGTATTTAAAGCCTTAAGACGGAGATTGGCAGGGGGGGGGGGTGGTGCTCAGGGGAGTGCAGCAAACGAGACCCAAGGACAGAGGCTTGGGATTGAAAAGAAAGTGTAGCCAGTGAGGGGGATGGGGAGGAAGGACTGGAGCAGTGTTTTTATCAGATCAGAATCACAATGAAGTGCCACTAATGTTGGCCAGGGGGTCTGTTTCCCCCCCAACTTCATTCCTATTTGTGCATCTCTAGTTGTGGGTGGTCAGTGTGGCCTGTAGAGATGGGATGGCGGGCCCTCAGCCCTTCCTTCCATACTTCAGCACTATTTCACCACCACCACCCTACTCTGATAAACGTGTGGTTCAGGGGTCCCTGGCTGGCTCAGTCAGTAGAGCAAGCGACTCTTGATCTCCGGGTTGTGAGTTCGAGCCCCACGCTGGGGGTAGAGATAGATTACTTAAAAAAGAAACCAAAAATCAATGTATGGCCATTCATTCGACAAATATTTTGCTAAGCATCTATTTATGTGCCAGGCCCAGGTCTGGGCCCTGAGTGAACAAACCAGACGAAGCATGTGTCCTTGTGGAGCTTACACTCTAATGGGGTTTGGGGCAGATAACCGACAAGCACCATCATTTCTAATGCAGGGTAAGAGAATAGAGAGTGACGTGCTTTGGTTAAGAGGATCAGGAAAGTCCTCTTGGAGGAGGTGACATTTGAGAGCTGAGTGTTGAAAAGATCATGGTCATCAGATCTGGGGCAACCGGGTTCTAAGTGGAAGGAAGCTTGAGGTGCTGCAGGGGGCGACAAGGCCAGTGTGCGGGATCACAGTGAAGGAGGGAGGGAGGCAAGATCTACCTCACACAAGAGCCTACGGGCCACAGTTGGGCATTTGGATTTTATTTCAACTGTTAAGGGGCTGCCTTTGATGGGGTGAAGCAGAAGAGTCAGGTATTTCCATTAACATTTCAGGCATGCCACAGGATTGGTCGGGTGGAGGGAGAATGGACCACAGGGGCCGAGCGGAGGCCAGGAGAAGAGTTGCCATCTAAGTCAGGCAACAGGTGGTGTCTTGGACAGGGATAAAGCAGGATGCACCCTGGAGTGGAATGGGTCAGGCAGTCACAGAATAAATTGTGTGCCTCTCTGGGTCAAGGCCTATGCAAGGCAAAGAAAGGTACCCACCAAGGAAACGTGGGAAAGGCACAGTCCTTGCTGGCGTTTTATTCAGCGTTTAATTTTAGGAAACTCAGAACACACACGTGAAGTGCTGCTATGTAAACACAAAGCACCCATTAAGTAAGTACACAGGGGTATCTAAGCAAGTGTAGGAGAAATGGAAAAGGAGCAAGTGGGGGTACTGGGACGAGGGTGATGAGAGAGCGTGGGGCAAGCTGAGGGCACAGTACAGGCTAACAGCAATACCTCCCCCACCCCCGGTGGGGGAGGGGGGCATGTAAGATATTCCTTGGACACTCCCAGCTACCCCAAAACAGGAAAGGACAAAAAACAAATGAGTCTGCATAGTTTACAAGAAAAAGACAATCTTATCACTGGCCTAAAGTCCAGGAACTCCCTACAGTCTTAATGTTAATGCTTTGCTAGAGGGAAAAACAAGCTTAGCTTGACAATAGCTAGGCCTTAAGTAAGTCTTTAGCATGTGAAAGTCTCTTTGGAAACTCCCTGTGGACTTTATCTCCCCCGACTCCATAAAATGGTCACCCCCCCCTCGCCAACTTGCAGTGCAGCTGTTCCTGCCCATGGATCCTGTCCCCCAGCTTTAATAAAATCACGTTTTGCACCAAAGACGTCTTCAAGAATTCTTTCTTGGCTCTGGACCCCACGAGCCCCCCATCAGCCCAAAAACCTTGGGGGCCTCCTTTAGATGGGAGGGGAAGGCCATTATTCAGATGGCAGCAACAGAGGGCCCTCTGGGCCACGCCCCCTTGTCCACAGGCCCCATGTGGATGCCTGAGCCCAACAGCTAAGAACCTGGCTCCAGGCTTCAGTTTCCCAAGCTCAGAGAAGTGGGTGACTCAGGGGAGGTCCCTCCCCAGCACGCCTTGTTCTTTGCCTGGAGTGACTCATTACCTTGTTCCCTCCCTCACGGCTGACCCTGGGCCAATCCCTTAATGAGTCTACACCTCATTCTACTCATTTGGCCGGGACAATTGCCTGGTGGATTTTTTTTTTTTTTTTTTTTTTGGCTCCCTGGGGCAGGGCTCGTGTCCGCAACCATCTAGGTTCCTCGAGAGAGAGGGCTGTGGGTCTGGAACAGAGCAAAACCCTAGGGTAGACCCAGGCCCTAGGCACTCCCCGTGCCCCGAAGAGGGCTTTAATGCCCATGCATTCTTCTCATTTCAGAGCCCTTGAACAGCATTTGGTAGGGAACACGGTTTCACAAGCACTGATGTCCTAGAGGATTCTCCCTTGGACACTTCTTTGTAAACGCTTGCTTGGTGGGGGGGATGGGGCGGGGGGGGGGGGGGAAGCAACCAGAGTCGCCGTAAAGGGAAAGAGCTGGGGGACTGACAACGAGGCTTCAGGGGGTATGGGACCACTGCGCTTGAGTGAGGACGCGTGGTGTGGTCGCCGCGCTCAATCGAAAGCCGGCGGCGGGTATCCGGCAGAGCTCTGCGCCCTACAAAGAGTCCGCAGGCGGGAGCAGAGGCCCCTCCGGCGTGCGTGGGCTGCAGGGTTGCTCGCCCCGCGTCTCGTAGCCCCCTCCTTAAAGCGAACCCGGGCAACTCCGGACGTCCCCCCACAACCCCCCGGCGGGAGTGGCGCCCGCGGTCCTCCCCTAGCTCTGCCTCCGGGGCTCGCCGCCCCGCTGGGACCCGGCAGGTGGACCCGGGTGGGCGCACCTTCCTCCCAGCCCTGGACTCTCTCCGCTCGCGGACTCTCCCGGAGCCCTGGCGCGCCTCCCCGTCCGGGCCAGAGCCCGCAGCCTGCGCCCCCGAGTTACCTGCCCCAGGAAGTCACAGTCCACTCTCAGCCGGGACTGCAAATGGGTGGATACGGCAGTGCCCAAAGCCACATTCCTAGGGGAGGGGTCCCCACCTAGAGGGTCACGGATCACGTTACCGGCCGAGGGGAGGAGACAGCTGAAGGGAGAGCAGACGGGTAAAAGTTGCATTCAGCTTCTTACTTCCCCCCAACCCCCAAACACGCTTTGACGCCGGGGATAGTGTCCGCCCAGGTCCTGGAGTCCGAGGGCCTCGGAGCGCTTTGCTAGGACAGAAGCACCTTTCCACCCGCGGATGCCGGAGTCAGAGCGCCTAGGGGGCTGCGGGGCTCCAGGGCCCTGCAGGCGACCCCCGGATGCCCCGGGGCAGGGAGCCGGCCACGAGCCCGCCGCCGGGCACCGAGGATCTAGAGCAGTAACAGACGCATAAATGCGCATAAATAAATCAATGAGCAGCTCTCTGCTGCCAGCAGCAGGGAAACCTCGGGCTGATTAAATGCAGACGTGGGGTGTCTGCCAGGGCAGGAGGGCGGCGGGGCAAAGGGAACAGGCGTGGAGACGAGGGGTGGGGGGAAGGGAGCCCAGAGGCAGGAGCAAAGAGGAAAACCCAAAGCCACATTTTTAAAATGGGGGTGAATTTTAAATGCAAACAGCCCGGAGGAGGGGAGGGGGCCGGTCTGCAGGCGCCCGGGCCGGCCCGCCTGCCGGGGCAACTTTCCGGGCGGGAGGTGCGGCCGGAGGGGCGGCGCCGGCGGCGGGAGGCGGGAGTCGGGGGCCGAGGGGGGGAGTCACTTTAAAGGCTCTTTCTTACCCATAATGCTTTGTGGGGACGTTGACAAGTGGATCCAAGATGGCGTAGAAAGTAATGACAGGTAAGTCCTGACTTCCCCCTTCTCTGCTGCTGGGACCGCTCCGCGAGCTGCCGGAGCCCTCTGGGGAGGAGACCTGACTCCCCTCCGGTCCCCGAGGCCCCGGGAGGGGCGTCCCTCGGACGGGCTGGGGACTCAGGCGGCCGCGGCGGGGCCTGGGAAGCGGGGCTCTTCGAGGCGAGGCCCGGACGCTGGGGCTGTTTACAGCTTCTTCCCCTCCTCGGTCCCCTTCCCCTCCGCTGGGGGCCGCGGCGCCCGGGGCCCAGGCGGTGGAGGGGGCTTTGCAGACCTGGGCCGCGAGCCTGTGGGAGGTTTCTCCAGCCGCGGGCACTCGGGTGGGGGGGGGGGTCGAGCCGCCTTGCACGCTGCCCTCCTCCGGGTCGCGGCTGGGGGTGGGGAGCGTGCGGGCCTCCCACGCCCCGCTCGATCGCCCCCTCTGGGCTCGGACTTGCAGCGGTGGGGCGGGGGCCGAGGGTGGGCGTCGGCAAAAGTGGGTCAGGGGTGCGCCCCCTTCCTCCCCCGCCCGGGGCTGTTGCCCGAGCTTCACTTTTCTCCCCCCCCCCCTTTCTCCGCCCCCTCCTCGGAAATTCTCATTGGCCCACAAGCGCATCAACAAAAATAAAAACTATCAAAAAAAAAAAAGACTATCTTTTCCTGGAGATTCTTTTAAGACTCCCCTTTCCTCGGGGTAAGGGACTGCAGTTTTATTTAGGGAACTTTGATTCCTCTCTCCTCAAATTATTTGAGCTTTCTGCACCCTACCCTTAGCTGAGGATCCTTCAGACAGGGCTGGAAGCCAAGGGTCTTAGTATTCTTGGATTTAGATCCTCCGGTTTTGTTTGAAACTCAAAACTGTTATTCCTTCTCCTTCACAACTTAGACTTTTCGGGCAAATCGTTAATATGTATAATTCCAGAGACAGTGGATGCCGGGTGTGGGTGGGAGGTGGGCTGGGGAGGGAGGAGTTCTGGCTAGTTTGTTCTTAATTTTGCCCTGTCTTAAACTTACATTAATGAGGTTTCTTGTCCCTTATTTCTTTTTTTTTTTTACTTCTTTGAAAGTAAAATCAGTCAGTGTTGAAAGAGATGACTTTTTTTTTTTTTTTTTTTACATTTTGGATCTTAAGAGAATTTTATAGTCTATTCTGCCATCACACAGAAAGGAGAAGTGCTTTTATTTTAAACTAAAACAATCATTTACAAAACTGCTTACTGTACCATTTTGGTAACTTTTTCCATTTAAATTTTAGAAGCCCTTTTACTTGGGGCTGATAAAGTTATTTGCTACTGCTGATGCCTGTTATTGGTGGTGTACAGACGCATTTCACTTTTCTATTTGCCTCAGGAATTGGATGAAGTAATTGATCACTAAAGAACTACAGTGCTGATGAGATGTGTAAGGTGAGACTGGAGTTAAGAATGATTTACCTTTTTCCCCCCTTCTTTATTTTAACTAATGCATAAGGGTGAGGCTGAAACTAAATTGACGGGACCATCTTTATTTTCCAAACATCTCAATCAATCACATGGGTGTATAGGCAGGGCTCCATTTAGAAAAGAGAAATGTGTCCTATGGACCAAACTTTCCAGTTGTCGAACATCCTCAGCTATAGTGGAGCGTATCCACAGCCAAATGTTATTTGCAACTCTCCTTGATCAGTATCTTCACCAGGGGTCATTATATTTAAATTTCCTTGTGTAATTTCAGTTGGATGTCTTAATTTCTTGTGTGTATTGGGAGCCATCACATACTCCACATTGAGCGTTAGTGATTGTTTATGTGGATTTTGTGTGTCCACAGTTCCTGGGACTCTTGTCAAATATAACCTTTCCTTTGGAAAGATTTATTTTAGGCATCAGTCTCTCCTTTTGTTTTATAAAAACTGGAATAACACTTGTCACGTGGTTATTTTGAAATAAAAAACAAGGGTGTTGAGATTTTACTAGGGCTAAGACTGGACTGTCAATTTTTGGTCATATGTGATATGTGAATTGGAAGTGTTGCTTTAATCTAATTTAGAATGCTTTGGATTTAAAGGACATTGATAGAGTGTTCGTGAACAGTTATAATTCAGTAAGGAGGAGGAGAGAAGTTTGCTAATTTTACATTTTTCACAAGCACTTTTCTTAACTTTAAAAATATTTTGTTATGGTTTATTGAGAAAATGTAGAGTTATTATGGGAAATTGGTCATTGTTTGTGTCTGTGTGTGTGTTTTTTCCCCAACACATCTGGGTAGCCTTTGGATTTTGAGATCCTGTCACAAACTTCCTATCTATCACAATATCTATTTAAGAAGAATAAGCTGTGCTTTATTTTTTTTCCAGATTGAGGCATACTATTGACATTTTGCTTTACCAAAAAAAAAAAAAAAAGGAAACCCCCAAAACAACAAAAACAAAACAAAACCGTACACACAAAAACCTGGGAGGGGAAGGTGGACATAAATCAGTCATCCTTCTGTAAGTGCACAGGCCACGTTTGCTTGCGTTTGAAACTTGTGTGTATTACATAGATTTTTATTTATTTTTTATTTTTTATTAAAAAAGTTTTTTTTAATGTTTATTTTTGAGAGACAGACAGTGTGAGAGGGCAAGGGGTAGAGAGAGAGGGAGACACAGAATCCGAAGCAGGCTCCAGGCTCTGAGCTGTCAGCACACAGCCTGATGCCGGGCTCGAACTCACAAACCGAGAGATCATGACCTGAGCTGAAGCCGGACGTTTAACTGACTGAGCCACCCGGGAGCCCCCATAGATTTTAATTTTTATTCTTTGCTGAGCAAATGTGGATTTTAAAATTTATTTTCAGCTTACAGATAGAGGCATATTCATGCCTTAGACCTCCCAATCAAGACCTTTTATTTTTATTTATTTATCTATTTAATTTTGCAGATTACTTTGTGGAAAGGAACCAGTGATCTATGTCTTGGCCGATGGAGATGTTTGTTTGTGGTCTGAAAAACTGAATATTTAGGACACCTGCCTGGTTCAGTTGGAAGAGCATGAGACTCTTGATCTCTGGGGTCATGAGTTTGAGCCTTATGTTGGGTGTAGAGAATGCTAAAAAAATAAATAAGGAAAAACTTAAAAAAAATTGAGTATTTAGACATAGGTAGTCTCTTGTGGCTAGTGTTGTTTGGCCTGCATTGTGTCAAGACATTTTCCACAATTTTCATACGTGTAGACCATGTAAATGGTCAGTAGTCACTTCAAAGTGAAGTTAGTGGTTGGCCATCAAACAAGTTGTTACACAAAGTATTCTAAAATAAGAAGTACCTTCGTCTTAAAGGTTGAGGCAAAGTAGAAGTCTGTCTTTTAGCTGCATAAAGGCAGCTTTTTTCGTCTATCCTTTTGGCTGAGAAGCTAGGACACTATTTTTAGGTAAGGCTGTAGTTTTGGGGAGTCATTAAGTACCTCTCTGTCAGGTGGCAGACTTGTTTTTTGCCACTGTTAGCAAGGTTTTTCATTTTCTAATATCAAAAATATTCAGTCCGCATCATTATAAAGTCTGTATACATTGATGGACTGGCCAGTGTTTTACTGGAGAGGGGAGGGATGCAAAACAACAGGACAGATCATCAGGCAGAGGGCCTTGTGTAGTTTAAAAATACACAGCATATTCATGAAAGGCTAAGAATATTGCAGAGGGACCTACAAATAAGTAGACCAGATCTTGTACATGCATTTTTATTCCCTGTTTAAGAGGTAGGCTTGGTATTAATATTAAATGCAAGTTAGTCTATAATTGTCTGACTATATTTAAGATCCAAAGACGGGCTCAGCACAAGAAATCACATCCTTGGCCTCTTGTTTCAAATGCATAGAAGACTTTGGGCCGAGTTTATTAACTTGTTGATAAACAAGGTAGGGGGAGGGGCTACTTAAAAATTACGAGCAAATTGTTATGGTTGTTTATTCTCATAAACGTAGATAAGTGTGCCTGCAAATACAGTTTGATTTCTAAGTAATATTTTGAAATGTTTTCTGGGAAAGAACTATGTTATGTGTGGAGAATGTGGACACACCAGCTTACAGTTCATTTAAATTGATGGGTGTAGTCAGGATTTATGTAGCATTGGCTAGGAGCAACATAAAACACAGTGGTTTGTCACTTCAGGAGTGGCTGGGGTAATACTTCTGAGTAATCCTGAATTTTAATAGAGTTATTCCTTTTTTAACAAATTGTAGATGTTGTGTGAAGACTTTTAATTTCTATATGTAATATGATTTTTAAAAGCTGTCAGTTGTCTAAAACTAGCTGACAGTTTTTCAGAGTCATACTAACTTGTTTACTTGTATAAATTGTACTGGGTCATTTCTCTAAGAGCAGGAAGTTGTCTGGTAAAACCAACGTTTATATATTCATCCTGCTTTGAACCAAAAAAACCCCCGATTCATCATTAGATCTTCAGAGAATGCATGGCATCTTTTTTGACTGAACCATTCTGAAGTGTGAATGTTTGTGATTTTTGTTATTTTGGTGCCATATTTTAGGTGTTCTCAGCACATCTGAATTTGCCTTTTTGCTTTCTTCTGTGGAAATTCTCCTTGTGGTGACAATATTCCTGTAAGGGGAGCTTCCTGTCACTAGGCAAAATGTATAACTAACATAGTTTTAAACAGTTGTTTTTATGCAAAACTGACGCATGCTGTGGTAAACAAATTTGAACAGTACTTAAGTGTGTAAAGTAAAAAAGATGGGAAAAAAAAAAAAAGCCTTTGTTCCTTTTCCTCCATCTTTAGTTGTATTCCCTTGAGCTGACCATGGAAAGCAGTTGGTGTCATTTGGCTTTTGGAAGACCTGTTACTGGGTATTTATACTAGTAGTAGGGAAAGCAGAGGGAGAAGTCACGGAAGGCAGGACCACTGAACCAGTTTAGATGTTATGCAGGGGCTAACATCTCTTTCCTGCTGATGTTAAGTAATACTGATAATCGTAAAGTACCATCAGTTTAAGATAACTGTAATTGAATTGTTAGTGAGACACCCGGTTAATTCCATGGTCGGGATGGTACACTTTTGATTTGTGATCCCGTAAGGAAAAAAAAAAATGTTTGTGAATTGAATTTATATAACCTTAGGGCTGGGGGTAATGGTGGTAATTACCACCTGTAGAATTTTATGATAAACCACACAGTGTGTTTACTATAGTCTCTTTATAACTCATCATCTCTCCTTTAATTCTCGGAACAACGCGAAGATACTTGTTGTTATTTCTGTCTTGCCCAGGAGGAGATTTAGGCCAAATGTGAACAACTAGCTAACAGATGTCATGATGACTAGTAGCCTGTGGTGCTGGCCTGTCTTGGAAGGCCTGTGCTCTTCCCACTGCAATGTGCTCTGCTGCTCATCCCTGGTCTGTCTGATTTTCCAGATGAGGAGATTTAGGCCTGCAGAAGTCAAGTGACTTGCCCAAGGTCACACAGCTAAGTAATAGCAACAATAAACCAAACTTTTATCTCTGGTCTCTTATCTCAGGACTTTTGGTCCTGGCTGATCAGGCTACATTTTACTGAAATACTATGGACCAGAAGACCATACGCTGTGAATATTGGATACAAACGCTTCAGAACTGATACATCAGCAAAGGTGTTTTCTACTATGTATTGAAAAGCTTCCTTTTCTCTCTTTCAGAAATTATAAAGAGCTCTGATGGGCTATTTGGGTGATACCCAGTGCAGTGAACTGCAGGTGAGTAAGGTTTAGGAGAGCTCTATTTAGAAAACAAGAACTTGGTGATGCCTGAGGAAGCGAGGAGAGACTTTAAATGTAGAGTGTCTGGCCAGGAAGCATAAGCTGGGACAAGGTGCAGTGATGCTGGATGGTAGGGAAGCTGTGGAAACCTGAAGATGCGGGTCCTGACTGAATTGGCTGCTTCTGGAACAGACTGGATGAGGATGAACATACTCTGAGGAGCCCGGGGGCCGCTCTGCCAGAGTTTGTTTGAAGAGAAGCCAGGGTAGGTTAATCTTCTACTTACGTTCTGATTGAGTAACTGCACAGAGACGACTCCTATCTGCATATGATTAGAACTTGAGAGGCCCTTCAGTTTCTGAGTCAGCATTCTGGAGTGGTAATCCCCCTGTGCTCCCATGAACTTGGGGAAGTATTGAATAGTTTTGTTTTTCCTGTTATCTGCTGTGTGTGTGTTGTCACGAATGACTGTATATATCTGCATTTTTGTGCATCTAGATAGTGAGAACACAGCAATAGAAACAAAAGGCTAAACTTTCTTTCCTAATGGTTGTTTTAATTAGTCCTTCATATTTGTTGTCTTTTGCTGAAATGCCCTGCTAAGAAAGGCCATTTAATCTTCATTATTTGTAATTCACAAGAACTAATTTTCTTGGTCCATTATAGCATCTTGGTCTTTCATTTTAAATTTGGACAATGGTGATACTACAGCAAAAACAATTAGAAGACTGTTTTGATACTGTCCTTGTGGGGCGTCAGTGCTAAAATTATGTTTTGATACATTTTCAATGCTAGTCTTTTTTAGACCTCACCAGCTCAAGGAAGCTTCATGTGTTGATAAAATATCTTGCCATCCTGCCTTATGGCCTCTGGCCTCTGGTTTATAAGACATTGCTAGCTACTTTTTACCCATCTGCTTTAAGCTGGAGTTTTCAGTTTTCTGTTCTTTGTAGTTGGAATAACTTTTCGTTTTCCCTTTCACTGTACCTTGGTCTCTTGGCCCTTAGTTCTTTGATTTGTCCATGATTTCAGACTGCTTTTTGAATGTGATACAGTCCCTCACTGAGGCAGCAAGTTGGCTTTGAGAACACCTGAAACTTGAATGTGACGCTACCGTATCCTTTCAGGTTTTAGAATTGAATGTGGGCTTGGCTCTTTGCTGATTGTCTTTGTTTTTGAGGCTATGCTTGTTTTGCATGATTCATGGGTTCATGGGTGTGATCTGAAGACCATTCGAGATGGTTCGTTGGTCCTTGGAAAGCTATGGTCTGGGGTTGTCATATAGAGGTCATTGTGATAAGGAATGTGTGAGTTCTCAGGTAAGGCCAAAATGCTCAGTGATAGGTTGGACCTTTTCTTGAGGTTCTGTCAAGCTTGTATCCTGGAACCCCTCTTTCTTGAGTATGGGGGGACTTTCTTTTTTAAGTTAAGAGGAATGGATATTAAATT
This sequence comes from Herpailurus yagouaroundi, assembly GCF_014898765.1. Classification (NCBI taxonomy): domain Eukaryota; kingdom Metazoa; phylum Chordata; class Mammalia; order Carnivora; family Felidae; genus Herpailurus; species Herpailurus yagouaroundi. The sequence goes on from NW_024412437.1 coordinate 2,738,992, forward strand.
GTTAAATATTTAGATTATTACCATAAAAATCGTTCATTTTCTTTTTGGTGTTCCATTAAAAACTATATATGTATGTATACACGTGTACACATACAAGCATTTACATGTATATATATGTGTACATATATATATTTTATTCATGTCTAATTATAGTGCATGTAATTGGAATTTTTTCTGCTTGTTAGATCATGGAACATTTTCATGTTATAGGTGTCACAATTTTAACTTATATGCTTACATTTTGAAAGGGTGCAGAATATTTCATCAAGTCATGCTCCCATAATTTACTTAAATTTTTTAATGTTAGGTTAAACATGTTGCTCCCTGGTTTTCACTTAATACTTTAATCTACATTATTGTAGATGTTTATTATTTTTCGACTAATTATAGTTCTAGGACACATTTCTGAGTGTTGTGTTATAATTTTTTTTTTTTTAATGTTTATTTTTTGAGAGAGAGAGATAGGGTGTGAGCAGGGAAGGGGCAGAGAGAGGGAGACAGAATCCAAAGCCGGCTCCAGGCTCTCAGCTGTCCACTGGAGCCTGATGTGGGGCCTGAACCCACAAACCATGAGATCATGACCTGAGCTGAAGTAGGTTGCTTAACTGACTGAGCCACCCAGGCTCCCCCTGAGTGTGTTGTGTTAAATGGAATGAATGTTATGACTTTTGATATGTGTTGCCACGCTGTTTTTCAAGAATGTTGTACCAGTTTGTACTATTAGCAGAAACACGGACGTACCTGTTTTACCATAACTGGACAGAAATACATTTTTTCCTTAAAAGTTTTTGCTCACTGGGGCGCCTGGGTGGCTCAGTCAGTTGGGCATCTGACTTCGGCTCCGGTCATGATCTCACAGCTTGTGGGTTTGAGCCCGGTGTCGGGCTCTGCGCTGACAGCTCAGAGCCTGGAGCCTGCTTCCGATTCTGTGTCTCCCTCTCTCTCTGCACCTCTGCCCCCTGCTCACGCTCCGTCTCTCTCCCTCTCTCAAAAATAAATAAGCATTAAAAAAATATTAAAAAAAAATTTTTTTTTTAATGTTTATTTATTTTTGAGACAGGGAGAGGCAGAACATGAACGGGGGAGGGTCAGAGAGAGAGGGAGACATAGAATCCGAAGCAGGCTCCAGGCTCTGAGCTGTCAGCGCAGAGCCCGACGCGGGGCTCAAACTCACGGACCGTGAGATCATGACCTGAGCCGAAGTCGGATGCCTAACCGACTGAGCCACCCAGGTGCCCCTAAAAAAAATTTTTTTAAAAAGTTTTTGCTCATTTGGTAGTGTAAAATGGCATTTGCTTTTCTTTGTTCTATAGTGTTGAATTTCATTCTTTGAATCTCTTCATGGTAAATTGTGTGTATCCTCTGCTGTTTTGCGCAATACAGTATCGATGTAAGCTTTGGATAGTAAGGCGAGTATAACCAGGTGATGATAGGTAGTTAATAAAAAATAACCAGAACCAATTCAGTGAAAACGTTCAAAGAGGTCTAGATGGTCAGGGATCTTGGGGACAGTGGTTGAGGGGGAACAGATGGATTATTCCAAGATTCAATTCAGCAAATGTTTCTTGGGCATCCACTTTATGCAGTGTGCCACGTGCGTCCTCTGAGTGCTTCTCAAGTCGTCGTCTCGGCATCTGCCTGGTTGGAGGCGGAGGCTACTTGAGAATGCTTGAGACTTGACCAGTGGGGACTCTGGCTGCCGAAGTCGCTTTGTGGCTGCTTGGAGGGCCGAGGGGATCACCGTGTGGAATATCTGTAGCTCATTCATGGCATACCATCATGTCTTCACACAGTCTTTGAGAAACTGTCTTGTGAGGAATACGAAGATGAATAAAACCTATTTCCTACTCACAAGGAACGAATCCGCTCGTAGGGAGAACAGGGGCACCAGGAAATGAAAGGACTACTAGGAGTTTGATAGGTGCTCTAAAAGAGGTTCCACCAAGGTGCTTAGGGGTTAAGTAGAGGGAGTGATACTGTCCCGTTGGGGATATCAGGGAACACTTCAGTTGAAGAAGCGGCATTTAAATTGACCGGGGGGGCGGCGGCCCCCGAAGAGGAGAAGCGATGGAAGGAGGCATTCTGGAGGGAAGGATAGCTTGGGCAGAACCTGGGGTTGGTGCCAGAATGAGGTGGGTGCCAGGAAACTGTGCGTCTAAACTCGTTGGACCCTGGGAGACATAACGGAACGCGATGGAAGATGAGGCCGCAGAGAGGTCAGGACTGGGTCTTGGAGGGTGTTGAGTGCCAGACTGAGGATGAGTATGATGGGTTGGCCGTGAGGAGACACAGAGAGGGACTTAGTTGTGCTCATGGCAGTAGTTCAGGCGAGGACCTGAATTGAGTCGATGGCCTTGGGGATGGAAAGGAGGTGACAGATTCAGAAGATATTTTGGAGGTTGAACAGGGTTGTGGTGACTGATTAGGCAGGAGGGGAAGGAAACAGTCAGTTCTAAGTCAGAGGTGATGTTGAGGTGTTTATGCTTGGGTGGCTGGCAGAATGGGCATCAGGAATAGGGACATCAGAAGGAAGAACACGTCTTAGTGGTTTGGAATAGAGAAAAGATGAATTTGGTTTTGTTTGTTGAGTTCCAGAAGCTAGGAGAAAGCCGAAGTCAGAATTTTAGTCCTAGAAGGAACAGATGAGGAAGTTCAGGGCCCAGAGGCATTAGAGGAGCCAGAGAGGTCTCGTACTTACTAAAACCAAGCACACATGAAGCTTCCTGACTCCCAGTCCAGTGTCCCCTTCCCTCCCTCACTGCCAAGAGCTGAAGGTTGTCATCTGGCTGTTGTCCTCACATTCAGGTGTACTCAGTAGAAAGTTGGGAGTGGCGGAGTTTACGTTGGGGAATGAGGACTTGCTTTTTTTATTTTTAACTTTACAAAATTATTTTATTATTTTTTATTTATTTTATTTTAGAGAGTGAGCGAGCAGGGGAGAGGGAAAGAGAGAGAGAAAGAGAGAGAGAATCCCCAGCAGACTCCATGCTCAGAATTCCTGTTCTGCCTCAGACTTTGTGTTTTGGGCAAACCCCTGAAGTCTTCTTAGTTTGTGAGATGGAGATAAATAATATCAGCTTTGTAAAATCCCTTGAGACAAGGTATGTGAAAACCCTCTATGAACGCTAAACTTTGGGGCTAAATTATTATGCGGGTTTTTAGTTGTCAGTAGTAACAAAAAAGTCGTGCTCTTCAACTTCAGGGTTCTGTGTTGCTGGCATAAAGTGTATCTGATTCAACAAATTTTTATTTTCCAGCACATACTTAGGTCAGGAACCTGGGGCTTCAATAGTGAACAAAGCAGACAAAATCCCAGCTCCCATGGAGCTCATATTCTAGACCTGGGGGGTAATAGTGAGCTGATGCTTTTATAACAGTGGCGAGACACTGTTCTAAGTACTTTTATAATTTAACCTATTTAATTCTTGCAAGAGGCTTGCAAGGTAGGTACTGTTATTATCCCTATTTTGCAGATTGGGAGATTGAGGCAGAGCTATGTAGGTTGTCTCAGGTTGCCATGCCAAGATTGAAATTCAGGCAGATCTGGTTTCAAGCTTGTAAACTCTTTTTTTTTTTCTTAAATTTTTAATGTTTATTTTTGAGAGAGAGGGAGGAGAGAGCATGAGCTGGGGAAGGGCAGAGAGAGGGGGGGACAGAGGATCCAAAGCAGGCTCGATGCTGACAGCAGAGAACCCGATGTGGGGCTTGAACCCACAAACCACGAGATCATGACCTAAGCTGAAGTTGGGTGCTTAACCGACTGAGCCACCCAGGCACCCCCTCAAGCGTGCATACTCTTAACTCCTGTTCTGTAGAACATTTTAAATTCATTCATGGTATACTGATGTTTAATAACAGAAAAGGTAGGCCCACATTGAAATTAATTCTAAGCAAATAAGTTTTTCTTGTATAAAAAACAAAACAAAAACCCATGAAAAATGATGTTAGCTCTCTGGGGATGGTGACACAGTAGTAGTCTTTCATAGAAAAAAATTTTTCTCCCTAACTTTTCATAGGCTTCATCAACTTTTTTGGTTTCTTTAGATACAAATGGCCGTGTCAATGGAAGGAAGTAATTTTTCTGCTGACACTTGGACAGAATCTCTTCTTGAATGAATCCCCTTCTTGCTTTTTTACCTTTTTTACCTTTGCCTCCACTCCCCTCCCTTTTGTTATCTTAGGGGCAATTCCCTTCTCCGATCTCTCCTGCTCTCTGTTCTTCCTTGTTCTCACCGCTCTTCTGTCCTCACCAGTCTCATCAGCTGGCCATGTCCTGAGAGAGTCCCTGCCTCCCGCTTTCTCTTTCCTTTTTTTTTTTTTTTAAACGTTTATTTATTTTTGAGACAGAGAGAGACAGAGCATGAACGGGGGAGGGTCAGAGAGAGAGGGAGACGCAGAATCCGAAACAGGCTCCAGGCTCTGAGCCATCAGCCCAGAGCCCAACGCGGGGCTCGAACTCACGGACCGCGAGATCATGACCTGAGTCGAAGTCGGCGGCTTAAACGACTGAGCCACCGAGGCGCCCCCCGCCTTCTCTTTCCTAGCTTGCCGCTCGCCAACCACCTTGGACTTGGTCCTGTGTTTTGGCTTTTCTGAGTTTATTTAGTGGGACTAATTTCTCACCTTTGACTCTGGCTCTTGGTCCTTCTTTTTTTATTTAAAAAAAATTTTTTTTAAATGTTCATTTATTTATTTTTTTTTTTAATTTTTTTTTTCAACGTTTATTTATTTTTGGGACAGAGAGAGACAGAGCATGAACGGGGGAGGAGCAGAGAGAGAGGGAGACACAGAATCGGAAACAGGCTCCAGGCTCTGAGCCATCAGCCCAGAGCCCGATGCGGGGCTCGAACTCACGGACCGCGAGATCGTGACCTGGCTGAAGTCGGATGCTTAACCGACTGCGCCACCCAGGTGCCCCATAAATGTTCATTTATTTTTGAGAGACAGAGCACAAGCAGGGAAGGGGCAGAGAGAGAGGGAGACACAGAATCCAAAGCAGGCTCCAGGCTCCGAGCTGTCAGCACAGAGCCCAACGCGGGGCTCGAACTCACGAACTGCAAGATCATGACCTGAGCTTAAGTCGGATGCTTAACCAACTGAGCCACCCAGGCGCCCCTGCTCTTGGTCCTTCTTCATGGGTAGGGCATACTGGGAAATGGACCATGAGGAGTCCTTAAGTTTGCTTCTGGATTAAGCCATGGGCCTCACTGCTTATAAGGAGGTTATTAAGGCTTGTGTAGTTGTAGTTTTTAGAATTTTGGTTAAATATGCATGACAAGAAATTTACCATTTTAGCCATTTTTGTATTCATTTCAGTGGCAGTAAGTACAATCGTGTTGTTGAACTGCCTCCACCATCTGTCTCTAAAACTCTCTCATTGCCCCGAACCGAAACTGTGTACCTGTTAAACAACTCTCCATTTCCCCCTCCTGCAAGCCTCTGGCAACCAGCATTCTATTTTCTGTCTCTATGAATTTGCCATTCTAGGTCCCTCATATAAGTGCAATCATACATTGTCCTTTGTGCCTGGCTTTTTTCACCTACCGTGGTGTCTTCAGGGCTCACCTATGTTGTGGCACGTGTCAGCATTTCCTTCCTTCTTAAGGCTAAATAATACGCCATTGTATGTAAATGCCACATTTTTAATCCATTCATCTGCGGATGGACCCTTGGGTTGTTTCCACCTTTTGGCTGTTAGACATAATGCTGCTGTGAACATGGGTGTACAAATATTTGTTCCAGTCCCTGCTTTTAGTTCTTTTGGATATTAACCCAGAAGTAGAATTGTTGGATCTTGTGGTAATTCTGTACTTAATGTTTTCCAAAGTAGTAACACCATCGTATGTCCCACCAGCAGTGTACAAGGAGTCCCAATTTGTTCACATCCTCACCAACACTTGTTATTTTCTGGGCTTTTTTTTTTTTTTTTTTTTTTATAGTAGCCATCCTAATGGGTGTGAAATGATAACGTAAACTTATTTATTAAAAAAAATTTTTTTTGGGGGGGCGCCTGGGTGGCGCAGTCGGTTAAGCGTCCGACTTCAGCCAGGTCACGATCTCGCGCTCCGTGAGTTCGAGCCCTGCGTCGGGCTCTGGGCTGATGGCTCAGGGCCTGGAGCCTGTTTCTGATTCTGTGTCTCCCTCTCTCTCTGCCCCTCCCCCGTTCATGCTCTGTCTCTCTTTGTCCCAAAAAAATAAATAAACGTTAAAAAAAAAAATTTAAAGAAAAAAAAATTTTTTTAATGTTTTCATTGATTTTTGAAGGAGAGAAAAAGGGAGAGAGAGACACAGAGCATGAGTGGGGGGAGGAACAGAGAGAGGGAGACACAGAATTCGAAGCAGGCTCCAGGCTCTAAGCTGTCAGCACAGAGTCCGATGCGGGGTTGAACTCACTAACTGTGAGATCATGACCTGAGCTGAAGTCGGACGCTTAACCGACTGAGCCACCCAGGAGCCCCTAAACTTATTTATTTTTTAAGATTTAAAAAAAAAATTTTTTTTTTAATGTTTATTTATTTTTGAGACAGAGAGAGACAGAGCATGAACGGGGGAGGGCCAGAGAGAGAGGGAGACACAGAATCTGAAGCAGGCTCCAGGCTCTGAGCGGTCAGCACAGAGCCCAACGTGGGACTCAAACTCACGAATTGTGAGATCATGACCTGAGCCGAAGTCGGACGCTTAACCGACTGAGCCACCCAGGCACCCCTATTTTTTAAGATTTTTAAGCAGTCTCTGTACTCAACATGGAGCTCGAACCTACAACCCCAAGATTTGAGTCACATGCTCTACTCACTGAGCCAGCCAGGCGCCACAAATGTATATCTATTTTATTGTTGTTTTATATAGAATAATAGAATTTCAGCACTAGAAATGATATTAAGGATTTCTAATCCAATTAGCAGTTGACAGCAAAGGATGTTCTATGCCTTAGCATTTACATTTCTTTCTCAACCAGAGAGTGGCGTTTTGGGCAAACGTGTCTATACTGGATCTTAGGCTCAAGATGAGCTATGTGTGTACTAGGGTACATGAAATACAGTTTTTTTTTTAATTAAGATTTTAAAAAATATTTATTAAAAATTTTTAAAGTGTTTTGTTTATTTTTGAGAGAGAGCAATAGAGTGTAAGTGGGGGAGGGGCAGAAGGCGAGGGAGACACAGAATCTGAAGCAGGCTCCAGGCTCCAAGCCGTCAGCACAGAGCCCACACAGGGCCCGAACCCAAGAACGGGGAAGATCATGACTTGAGTCGAAGTCGGACGCTTAACCAACTGAGCCACTCGGGCACCCCAGTGTTTGTTTATTTTTGAGAAGAGCGAAAGCAGGGAAGGGGCAGAGAGAGGGGGACATAGGATCCAAAGTTGACACTGTGCTGATAGACTGATAGCATTGAGCCCAATGCGGGGCTCAAACCCACAAACTGGGAGATCATGACCTGAGTTGAAGTCGGATACTCAATCAGCTGAGCCACCCAGACGCCCTTATACTGTATTGTTTTATAATCAACTTGTTTTTACTTAACCAAATGGGAGCAGGAAACTCTGTACTGAGCTTCAAACGCTGATTTGAAAATATATTTTTAGAACATAGATTGTTGGTAAATTAAAGACAGCTTTTAAGAGGGATGATGGTGGTTGGTGGTACTGTTTTAATTATGCAGTTGGCTTTTTAAAAATCGATTTATGTTTTATATAAAAAGCTCAACTGTTTGGGATTATGTGTTTACAAGTCTACACAGATAATCTAAAAGGGAAAATGAAGAAATGCAAATAGAAAATTTTTGTAGTCATAAAGTTTTCTTGGCAAGCAGCAACCTTTTCTAGAAAGTCAGTCTTTTAATGTAATTTGATTGCTTCATAAATGTGGGTTTTTAAATATGTATACTTTTAATGATTAGTAAGCATGTTAAATGATTTGGGAGGAGGCTCAAACTTTTTAAGAAATAATTTGGAATTATTGAAAGAAGGCTATTGCCAGAATTGCTAGCAATTCTAAAATATGGGTCAGGAAAAGCCAAGCTAGTAGATGGAAAAAAAAACCCTGTTTTAGCTGCTGATACAGCTTTTAAAATTTAGTTTTTCTTGGGGCACCTGGGTGGCTCAGTCGGTTGAACGTCCGACTCTTGGTTTCAGCTCAGGTCATTATCTCATTGGGCTCTCCGCTGACAGTGTGAAGCCTGCTCAGGATTCTCTCTCTTCCTTTCTCTCTGCGCCCCCCCCCCCCCCCCCCCGCCACCAAATAAATACATAAACTTAAAAAAATTAAAAGTTTTTCTTATTTTTATCATTTTAATTACTAAAACAGATGGTGGAAGGTCCATTAGGGTATTTCTTTTATGTATTTAAAACATTTTACTTTGCTATGTGATTCCATTCATTCTGGAATTTAGGAGAATTTACCTCTTTATGAAAGAAATTATTCAAAATGGAATATGATTGATGATCTTAGTTTCTAGTTTTCTTCTCAATAGGCTTAGTCTCTCTTCTAATGCTTCTTGCATGCTCAGAGATTTTATAAGAGTTTTAGAGAAAAGTGCGAGCAAGACTGGGTGAATATTAAACACAGTAGAATGAATAAAACTTTCGCTTTGCAGAATATTTTGCCTGTGTATCTCATAGAACCATCGCAGATTCCAGTTTTGGATAAAAGCAGATAAGTTTAAAGATAACACAACATTCCTCCTTATGACTTGGAATTCTAATGAGTATTTAATTTGGTACAGGACGGTTCTTGGAATGCTTGGCATTCAGGTTATTTTAGGCCATCTCTTTGGGAAATTCAATTAAAGTCTTTATTGAATGGCTTTAGTGAATTGAATGGTTGTCTCGGGATATAAATGATATAAAATATGACCCCGATTTATAAGATGGTTGTGTCGGGCAGATAGGGCATCTTGTATGATATATTTAATCCAAAATAATAGATGATTAATCCAAGATAATAGATGATTCTGTAGGAAGTACTGGTTTGGGGAGAGCATCTTAGGGAAGTAGGTATGGAAGCCTTCATTTAAAGGTGAGTAGGAGTTAGGTTCAGAGAGAGAGCAGGGCAGAGACTGCAGGCAGAGGGACGGGCCTGGTGTCAGAGACTGGGAAGCCCGACTGCCTGTGGGTTGTGGTGGGAAAGTTAGGTGGTAGCCAGACTGTGGGTGGCCTGGATATTTAGTACCGAAGCTCCTTGCCACCTCCAGAGGCGTGGCCCTTCATGCTCTGCCCCTTGAGGAAGCCTGACTCCCTAGCTCAGGAGGGAGAAGGGGGTGTGTCCTTCCCCCATGGGGCTAGGTCATGGGGCTTATTTTAATGTATCAATCTGGCTTTTCTTTTGTCACAACATTTACTTTCCAGTAGAGTCTTGTTTTCAGAATAATAGAATTTCCACAGGGAAAATAATAATGCATGAGGCAGATTAAAGGCAAATAATTAAAAAAAAAAAAGTGAATCACAACTTTTTTCTGGCAGTTCTTCCTTTGTTTACATTTTTGTTTTGTTAGTTGTTTAAAGAAACTTGTGTATTTTATTGTATTTGTCTTTTAAGTTTTCCTATGGTTTTATTGTTATATAGCTTAATAATTGAGGATAACTTGGAGTCCAATCAAGTCCTGATTATGGCTCTTAGTAATTGCTGTCAGAGTGGATAGTGGTAATGTTTAGCACAGCTCTTCAGTCTTACGAGATCTTTACAAATGCAGTCTGATTCATTCCACCCAAGTCAATCATGAGGGAGATAATTTTTTTTTTTGTTTCTGATGGAGACAAACGTCTAAGACAGAGATACAGAAATCGTCTTCGGTTTAGATTGAAGAAATTTTATTTGCTACTGTGGGCTCCTGCTGTTTGATCACAGTTTATTTTTGTTCTTTGAAGTCTGTCTTTAATCAAATAAGATTTTTAGCTCTTTTGAAATAAAGGGGAGCCATGCCTACATTAATAAGAAAAATTAATTTAAGGAAGATAACTGATTAAAAAAATTTTTTTTAATGTTTATTAATTTTTGAGAGAGAGAGAGAGAGCACGAGCAGGGGAGGGGGAGAGAGAGAGGGAGACACAGAATCCCAAGCAGGCTCCAGACTCTGAGCTGTCAGCGGGGCTTGAACTCACAAACTGTGAGATCATGGCCTGAGCCAAAGTCGGACGCCTAACCAACTGAGCCACCCAGGCGCCCCATAACTGATTTTTTTTTTTAAACAATAAAATACATTTCATGCCTTGATTTCATGGTGGTCTGATGGTTATTCTCATACTGTTTTAGAAAGAAGCCCCCAGTGGGCAAAGAATGATGCTTTTAAAAATCACCTTCCTTTTTTTCATCTGGTACTGAAAATATCTTAGTCCAGGCCTGTCTACCTACCGCCTCTGTGGTGCACTATTGATTTCATTTTTCTTCCAATATTTACTTTTGGTTCTAGACAAATTACCTAGTGATGATGGAATTCTTCAAAAATATTCTATATTTTGTGCCAAGTGAACTCAATGATTGCTCTATTTGGAGACATTCTTTCTGAAGGTTCCATTCTTGCCTCTAAAACCTACATGCACGGAAGAGGAAATGTATAGGTTTTCTATTTATTAACAACACGCTTATCCTTCTGTGTCTATTTCTTTTCAATTTTTAAAAACTATGTTAGGGGCGCCTGGGTGGCTCAGTCGGTTGGGCGACCGACTTCGGCTCAGGTCATGATCTCACACTCCGTGAGTTCGAGCCCCGCGTCGGGCTCTGGGCTGACGGCTCGGAGCCTGGAGCCTGTTTCAGATTCTGTGTCTCCCCCTCTCTCTGACCCTCCCCCGTTCATGCTCTGTCTCTCTATGTCTCAAAAATAAATAAACGTCAAATAAAAAAAAAATTTAAAAGTAAAAACAATGTTAGGGGCCCCTGGGTGGCTTGGTCAGTTGAGCATCCACCTCTTGATTTCGTCTCAGGTGATGATCTCATGATTCGTGGGTTCGAGCCCTGTGTTGGGTTCTGTGCTGTCAGCATGGAGCCTGCTTGGGCATTTCTCTGTCCCCCTTTCTCTGCCCCTCCCCTGCTTGGATGTGCATGTGCGCGTGCTCGCGCTCTCTCTCTCAAAATAAATAAACTTTAAAAAACAAAAACCATATTAATTATGACACCGATTCCTATTTTAAAAGCAATTTAAAAGTTTATTCTTAAAATTATCATACGGTAAAAGTTGGCTTTTGTCTTTTGGTGTATACTTCTATTAATTTCCTACATGTATAGTTTGTGCACCTAGCACCGCAGTCAGGATACAGAGCAGTGTCCTCACCCTCTTCTTTCATAGTCACCCATCCCCCCCCCATAACCCCTCCCGCCACTGACCTTTTTCCCATCCCTTTAGTCTTGGCTTTTCGAAAATATAATACAAATGGGATCATACAATATGTAAGCTTTTAAGACTGGGCTCTTTTACTTTTTCAGTCATGTAAGGTATTGCATATATTGCAAACGTATTCTTTTTTTATTGCTGAGTAGTTTTCCATGGTCACTTATTAAGGGACATTTGGATATATCTCCGTTTTTAGCAGTTATGAATAGAGCTGCTTTAAACGTTTGTGTATAGATTTTTGTGTGAACGTGTCTATTCATTTCTCCAGGGTAGCTGTCTGGGGAGAGGGGATTGCTGGGTCATGTAGTGAGTATGTGTTTAACTTTTTTAAGAAATTGTCAGCCCTTTTTCTGGAGTAGCTGTACCATTTTATATTCCCACCAGCAATGTCTTGAGTGTTCCAGTTCTTCCACATCGCCGATGTTATCAATGTTTGTAATGTAGCCACTCTAATAGTATGTAGTAGTGTCTAATCAGGGTTTTAATTTGCATTTCTCTGATGACTAAAGCCTCATCTTTTCATGTGCTAATTTGCCATCATTATGCACTCTTTGGAGTGTGTGTGGAAATCTTTTATCCAGCTTTTAATTTGGTTGTTTGCTTATTGTTGAGTTTTGAGACTTCTTTCTGTGTTCAGACACAAATCCTCTTTCAGACATGTGATGTGCAGATAATTTTTTCTTAGTCTTTAGTTTTCGTTCTCTTAACAGTGTCTTTCAAAGAGCCAAAGTGTAATTTTGATGAAGTCCAATTTATCAGTGTCTTTCCTTTTTTTTTTTTATTGTACTAAGATGGATAGATTTTAAAACAAATTTCTTTTCTATAAAAGTAGTGAAAACTAACTTAGTGATAGCGATGTTCTTATAAAGTTGACTTGTGGAAAGTGCAAATGTTATCATTTCTTGGAAAGGTGGTGCTAATTAAAATACTCCTTATCCTTAGTCTTAGGGACGCACGGGACTGTTGCTTCACCAAAGGAGATGATTGGCTTAGGTTTGTGAAGACTTTCACACTTTCTTTTATTTTTATTTTTATTAAATGTTTATTCATTTTTTGAGAGACAGCGAGTGCTAGGGATGGGCAGAGAGATGGAAACTAGGCTCTGCTCTGTCAGCGCAGAGCTGGATGCTGGGCTCAAACTCATGAACCGAACGATGAGATCATGACCTGAGCTTAATGGACTGAGACACCCATGCGCCCCTTTAAGATTTTATTTTTAAGTAATCTCTACACCCAACGTGGGGCTCGAACTCACAACCCGGAGATCAAGAGTTGTGTGCTTCACTGACTAAGCCAGCCAGGTGCTCCTAGAATTGTATTTTTATTTTTAAAAAAAATTTTTTTTTCAACATTTTTTATTTATTTTTGGGACAGAGAGAGACAGAGCATGAACGGGGGAGGGGCAGAGAGAGAGGGAGACACAGAATCCGAAACAGGCTCCAGGCTCCGAGCCATCAGCCCAGAGCCTGACGCGGGGCTCGAACTCACGGACCGCGAGATCGTGACCTGGCTGAAGTCGGACGCTTAACCGACTGCGCCACCCAGGCGCCCCTAGAATTGTATTTTTAACAGGCAGAATAACCAAGTATCACATTAAGCCATTTCTCTCCCAAGCCCACTTTTTTCTTCTTTATATTTACCGTTATTAGCAATCAATAACTGTGGCTAGTGTTACTAATAATCGTGTGTATATATATTATAAGACAATTATCAGCTCATTCAGTTTTTCACATCCTGTGAGGTGCTAATCAGACATACATGTATATCAATTAGCCCCAACTGCCTGGATTAAACTAGAAAGAAATTTCTTGGCTCACTTAACTGCAAAGTCCAGGCATAGTTAGCTGGAGTTGGGGCTCAAGTGATGTCATCAGGACTGTTTCTCCCTATGGATCAACTCTGCCTTTTCCTGTACAGACTTCAGTTGAGGGGGCCATATGTTAGAAAAGTGGCCGCAGCATATTCAACCCCGGGAGCCTCTCACACTTTAGGTTTAGTGGGAAAGAACACCTGTCTTTTTCCCAGAAGCCTCAGCAGAAATCTCGTGTCTCATTGGTTCTTATGGGGTCACATGTCTTACCTGAGCCAGTCTTTGTGTTTGGGGCTATGAGCCAGTTGTGGTCACATGACACCCTTGGATTCCTTGATGCGGTCTGCTCTTCAGGAACCATATGGACTGAGAGTAGGGGTGAGGTGAATTCTCAAAGGGAAAATGTGGGCTTTTGTTAGCAGGAAAAGGAATGGATACTGGGTGGCCAAACAACTAATGATATTAGTCTCTTTTATAGGTCAGCAGCAGATTGCAGGAGTTAATGGATTTGGGTTGGAATCTTGGTTTCCCTTGCCTGTGAAGTCACACACTCCCAAGCCCATGTTCCCCACAGGTGGAGGAGTTTGTAGAAAGTTACATACAGTGTTTTATATTCTTTTTATGCAAGTTGGTTGTTTTTAACAGGAAGAGAAAGAATCAAGGCTGATAGGGGGTAGATCTCACAATGGGCGGATGTGATGCTTCTTCCTGTATCGATGTGATTCACGGGACTCATCTCCATTCCCTGGGCCTCCCTGTCCCCATGGGAGAGACTCTTAGAGCTTGGTCACTGTTTGCCCTTGGATCAGGCTGTTCTGGGCAGGCGGTAGGATTGTATGTTGTTGATACAGCTGTGTCTGTATCCTCGACAAGAGTGTCAGCCACACAGTGAGGTGTATCTGGGTGCTGGCCTCTTCCAGGAGTAGTAGTTCCCAGATCTCTTACTGTGTATTTCTATAGTCCATTTTAGCATGGCTGAGACATTGTCTCACTTTGACTGGCAGTTTTTATTTTACCCATGAGAAAGCTTTTTTAACTTCTTCAGAAGGAGGATGTGTAGCTAGGTCCTTCTGTTTTCTGAAAAACCAGAGAAAATAGTTGAATAAGACCTGCTTTGTACTGAGGTCCACACTACAGCTAAGTACCCCTGGTGAGGTTCAGGTAGGACTTGGGGAGAAACTAATTATTAAGACCTGATTAACAAAGGTAAGTGTGGTAGAAACCTTCACATCCTCTTCTGAGATAGGCACTTGAACCTAATGAATCAGACATTAACTCTTCAAGTTAATTCCCCCTGGAGCTGCTGAAGTTAATAGTTCTGTCCCCAATCTGCTGATATATTAATGTTTTGAGATATCCCTGGGGAGTATGCTTGGTGGCTGATGTTGACAGGAGTCTTTGTGATCTCCCTTTGTAGCCAGTTTTAGGGGTTATCTTGTGTATATCAGTGACACACAAATGTACTTATTTCTCCAGCGGCGATTCTTGCGTAATCATTATCAATTTATTGAGATGGGTAAAATGGATGAAAATAATTCCTCTGTTAACTAGGTAGTTACGTAGAGTGTTATTTTGTTTACTGTAAATATAGTATTGTATGTTGAGATCAGTGAAGTGATTCTACTTTATGTAAACTGAAAATTTGGAATTTTAGGGAAATAGCAATAGCTGACACTTCCTGAGCACTTACTGTGTGCTAGGCATTCTCGTAAGTGTTCTTTCTACACACGATACTTCACCTGATCCTACATTAACCATAGGAGGTAGGCAGTAGTTGTTTGCCAGTTTTTTGTTTTTAATTTTTTTTTTGTAACGTTTATTTATTTTTGAGACAGAGAGAGACAGAGCATGAATAGGGGAGGGGCAGAGAGAGAGGGAGACACAGAATCAGAAACAGGCTCCAGGCTCTGAGCTGTCAGCACAGAGCCCGACGCGGGGCTCGAACTCACGGACTGTGAGATCATGACCTGAGCCGAAGTCGGATGCTTAACCGACTGAGCCACCCAGGCGCCCCAGCTGTTTGCCAGTTTTGAGGTGAGCAAGTTGGGTGGGATACTGGAGGTTAAGTCACTCGCCCCAGGCTGTGCAGCTCGTGAGTATCTGAGTGAGGGGGCCGGTGGGTGAGGGGGCCGGTGAGTTTTGAATGCAAGGCCTCTGGCTCTGTGTCTGTGCTCTGGCTCCCTGTGCTCTGTTCTCTCCCTAAGAAAGATTTTAGCTTGTGCATTCTTAGTTTTTCTTTTCTTTTCACTTCTTTTGTAATATTTTCTAGATGCGGCTGAGAGTTTTACAGGAAAGATTTGCCAATTCTGAGGCCTTTGGCGTCCATGGGTTTATGCATCTACTTTTGCTATTGTCTGGCAAGCCAACGCGAGAAGCTCGTTTGTATCGGTAGTTGTCAATCAGGAATGGTTCCCCCCCCCCCCCCCAGGGGACATTTGCTCCGGTCTGGAGATACTTTCGGTTGTCACAAGTTGGGAGGTGCCACTGGCCAGAGATGCTGCTAAATATCTTACAGCACCCAGGACAGCTCTCCCTCGGCAAAGACCTACTCGGACCAAAGTGTCAGTAGCATCATCTGAGGTCTCTATAATCAGTTATTATCTTGTAGTGTCGCTATTTTGTCTTCCTTTCTTTAAAGCAAGTCATTCACTTTGCAAGTTTTACTTATTCATTTTGAGAGAGAGACAGACAGACAGACAGAATCCTCAGTGGGCTCCCTACTGTCAGCATGAGCCCAGGGTGGGGCTCGATCTCAGAAGCTGCGAGACCATGCCCTGAGCTGAAATCAGGGGTCCCGTGCTTACCAGACTGAGCCACTCAGGTGCCCCTGCACTTTTTGACCTACGAGTATCTCCAAGTTGAAGGGGCCCGGACGGACCTCTGCAGACGTCTGTCATCACGCCCAACTCACTGCCCCTGTGTTCTGGGTGCCCGTCCACGGCTTTCTCCCCTCAGCTCTCGCTGTGTGCGGCGCATGGCAGAAGAAGAGCAGGGGAGCCTGGGGCCAGGTGGCCGTCAGAGCTGGAGAGGCGGCAGGAGGCTCGCCGGGGCTGCGGGCAGGAGAGGAGGCGAGAGGGACCGATGAGCACCTGGGGGCCGATGAGCACCTGGGGGCCGGTGGGTCAGGTGGAAGGTGGGGAAGAGCAGGAGGGCCGGCAAGCGAGGGGGGGGGGGGGCAGGAAAAGCACTCTCCGTGCCTGACCGAGCTGGTGACGGGCGGTCCACGAGAGTGCTCCCGCGACGCAGTGTCGTGATCGGCAGTCCACGGGGTTGAGGTCCTCTCTGCCCAGGCGTCGTGCTCTCGCCGTGAGCCATCCAGCTGGGGCGAGGCCGGGCTTGCATTCGCAGACTCTCCTCCTCGGACCGCCGTGGTGGTGTCTTCCTGATGGCCGTGCCCGCTTCTCGCCTGTTCTTACGGCACTTCTGTGGGAGAGCCTCCTTCTTCCTGTGACAGCCCATCACGCCCCGGCGCCTGTGGAATAAAGCCCTCCCTTCTTGCGGCCCTTGAGGCCACTCGCGGCTCCTCCGCTTTCCACGACACACCTGGAGTTTAGGTCACGCGGTTGTTCCTCTTGGTGGTTTCACTTGAACTCTTCTCTCTGGAAATCCCACGTACGCTCTCCCTGTCATCTCTGTGTAGGGAACTCCCGTTCACTTTTCGAGGCCAGCTCATGCCTCGTGGCGGATGGAGTAAGTCTCTCTCGGAATTGCTGCTCTTGCCAGAATCGGAGTTGCCTGAGAGCAGCCGTGCTGTGCTCCGTCGTGGACTTCGGGGCTGCTCGCACAGCGCCCGGCCTCGGGGAGTGTTTGCCGAGTTGAATGAAGAGGCGGTTCAAACTGGCATTCTAACCAGGTTTCTATGTTGCTGGGAAAAATCCTGCACGGTATAGGTCTTGATTCTCTGCGATCCCAGTCACGGAATTACAGTACTGAAATTGGGAGGTTTGGATATGAAGCATTTCTGTACCTTCTGGTTTAAAAACACACACACAAAACAGCCTTCACGGTTTGTTGTACCTTGCAGTACTCAAAGTCATGTTTCCTTTATCAATTTGACCCATTTCTACATTTGGTGGTTCATTGTGTGATCTCGACTTACGGTTGACATTACGCTTGGATCTTAGTAAAGACTTCATAAAATGTAAAAGAAGTTTAGATTTTGTAGCATCACAAGCTTAGCTGTGACCTTGATCAGAAGGCTGGTTGAGAGTAACTATTCCAAGAGATAATTAAACCAACGGAGGTAGGAATGAGACTGGAATTGAAAACGAGTGAGATTTTAAAACCTTCTCTGACCTGTCCTTTCTTTCTGTCTTTAGGATTTTTGTCCCTGAGTCATGGAAGACAGAAGAGCTGAGAAGTCATGTGAACAAGCGTGCGAATCACTTAAGAGGCAGGACTATGAAATGACCCTCAAGCACTGCACAGAGGCCCTCCTTTCTCTCGGCCAGTACTCCATGGCCGACTTCACAGGGCCATGTCCACTGGAGATAGAAAGCATCAAAATTGAGAGTCTTCTTTACAGAATCGCCTCGTTTTTGCAACTGGTGGGTAAACCCTGTCAATAAGCCAATGCTGAGCCATGAAAAATGGACTTTTTCATTGAGTGGGAAAAATTGTTGGCCACAATCACCTAAGTCCGGGCTGATGTGGCTAGTGATTGCTGAACGTGTTTGACAGCAACAACTGTTTTTACACCTTTAAAATTGTTTAATAAAATTTGTTGTATAGCATTTTGGGTTATCCACTCATTCAGCAAATATTTATTGAGTGTATACTATGTACCGGACACTGGTCTAGGTACTTGATAGACATTGGTGGAAAAAAATGATCTTCACGATATTTTTTCTAGCTGGGGGACAGACCCTAAACAGTACATATTACACATAAGTAGACACTTGAGAGTGTTAGAAGGTAGCAGTCTGCTGAAAAAAAAGTCATGGCAAGGGAGATTTGGGGATATAGGGTTAGGGTTGGGGTTGCAATTTGAAATTGAGTGGTCAGGGTCGGCTTTGCTGATAAGGCGATACGAAGGAGGCAAGGGAGCGAGCCATGTCAAAATCTGGAGGAAGAACATTACAGGCAGAGGCAACAGTCAGTGCGAAGGTTCTGAGGCAGAAGCCTGCCTGGCATATTTGAGAAATAGCTAGAAGACCAGTGTGCTGGAGAAAAGTATGTGAGGGGGAGTGGGCAACGGGGCTGAATCCTGTGGGGCCCTCCAGGTCCCTATAAGGACCTGGTTTTCTTCTACTTAAGTTGGGGAGCTCTTGTTAGGTTTTGAGCAGAGGAATGGCATGATCTGATTTGGTAGGGATTCTTTGACTTTTATATTGAGGGTAGACTCTGGAGGGGTAAGTGAGGCAGGGGGACTAGTTGGGAAGCTGTTGGAATAATCCAGGCCAGACATGATAGTGACTCAGGCAAAATGGCGGCCGCAGAGAGACTGAGGAGTGGTTTGATTCTGGTTCTAAGTTGAAGGTCGGACTAGTATGATTTCCTAATACATTGAATGCAGGGAGTGAGAGAGAGAGAGAGCAGTCACAGATTACTTACTTCGATGTTGCTTTGTCTGAGCAATTGGAAAGTGGAGTTTCCTCAACTGAGATGACAAGGCTGTCGGTGGTGCACAGGTTTTGTGGGGCAAGTTGGGAGTTCAGTTTTGGACATCCTGAGTTTGAGATGTCATTTAGATAGCCGGCTGGAGATGTTGAGGAAGCAGTCAGTCAGGCAGGTGTGGAGTTTGGGAGAGAGGTCTGGGTCAGAGATACTGACTTAAGAGTTGGGGGCCTGTAGATGACATCTAAAGTCTTGAGCCTGGGTGAGATCACCAAGGAATGAACGAATGTACATAGAGAAGAGGAGAGGACCGAGGACTTAGTCTTAATGGCGCTACAGTGTGAAGAGGTGCAGGAGAAGAAGAGGAACCAGCAGAGCAGCCTAAAGAGCAACCCTTGACGTAAAGGAAAACTAAGGGAGGGCCGTGGACCCGTAGCCAAGTAAAGAAAGTGGATCCAAGTGAGAGAGTGGTCAGCAGTGTCTGTTGCTGTGAATGTAGTAGTGAGAATTGAGAGGCGACGGAGATGTGACAGTGCATCTGAATGGGAACGAGTCAGTGTAGACCGCGTGTCCGGCTGGATGCAGTGGAGGTCACTGGAGACCAGCACGAGAGCAGCCTCTGTGGAGTGGCGGTGTACATCTGACTAAAGACAGTTCGAGGGTCACCGGGAAGGAATTGAAGTACATGAGTATAGACAGTTCTCGGGGAGTTTTGTCCCAAAGAGGCACAAAAAAGTGAGAGTGGTAACTGGTGGGAGAAGTGAGGTCACAAGAAGGATTTTTTTTAAGATGGGTGAAGTAGCCCCATGTTTGTTTAAAGGACTGAATCAACGGAAAGCAAAAAAGTCAGCGATGTAGGAGTAGAGGCGGCTTGCTGGAGCGATGTTCTTGAGCGGGTTATAGAGCAGGTCTGCCCCAGCGGTACGCTAGAAAGGGCTCTGGAGGCTGGCCTGGTAACAGGCGGAAGGCAGAGAGTGCGCTGGGAAGCGGGCAGACATGGGGTGACAGTCCTCGGGAACTCTCTTCTCAGGGCTCTGTTTTCTCAGGGGAGTCGTTAGCTGAGCGTGATCGTGAGGGAGGAGGTTCTGGTGGTTTGGAAGTAGAGAAGGTGAGAAGGAGTCAGGGAAGGACATTATATTGTTGGTAGAGCACATGAGTGAGTTTTGCTCTGTGAATATTAAATTCCAAACATTAATAATCACAGTTTGAAACAAAGTTGAGTTTTTGTTTTTGTTTTTGATAAAATCTGTTTTAAGCTGCCCTTGAACGACTTAATTTTATCTTGTATCTTTTATTTTGCAGAAAAACTATGGGCAAGCTGATGAAGATTGTAGGCATGGTATGTTTAAGAATGGGACTGTTTTCTGCTTTGAAAATTTTGAGTTATTTAAATGGAGCAGTGTTTAAGATTTGATTTTTTTATATGCTAATTTCAAGAGAGATTAAAACATTTGAAACCCCCTCACTGTGGTTACTAGTAACTAATGTGGATGACGACTTTCCTGCTCTGATGGATGTACATCTGAACGTTGTTCATCGTCATGAGTGGGAACACTGATAGTGTCCTTTTAAAGTTTGTGTGAGTATTTTTAGTCAATAAGAGCCAAATTTTAAGACCTGTAACACACATTGATTAAGATGTTAAGCTTGGGTAAATTGAGAGGCTTGTCTGTCCATCCTAGAATGTTTTTTTCCCTTCAGTAGATGTCCCTTAGACTATACAACGTTTATTTATTTTTGGGAGATGTCCCTTAGACAAGAGAGCCTGCCTGACTGGCATGCTCGTTAGTGCTTTATTTCTGTTTTCTTTGGGCGAGAGATTAACTAGAAAGATTTTTGCTCTTTGGGTACCCGTAGAATAGGAATGCTTTTCTTCGTGATTCCTGCCAGTTCACTGGAATGAATCTCAGAGTGAGTGGGAGAAGGGGAAGGGGTACAGTGTGTGGTGGGAAGTTTTGCTTCAGTCACAGCTGTGATTTGAATAATAGAATGTTTCGTTTATCCAGAATTTGGGGAAGGGGTGCTGAGGTGTTAAACAGAGGTTAATTTTTTTATTACTCCTTTGTATCAAAACTTTTAAAAGTATTAACTGTTCTTGTTGTAAACCTTAAAAACTATCTGACATACTCCTGTGGCATATTGGACATAATTTAACCATTCACTGAAGAATGTGAACGCCCTTTAACAAAACCTTTACTATCTCTGGACGTTTAAAATTATCCACAACAGCAACAAAAAATAAAATTACCAGGGAGCCAAATAACAATAAGTCAGATAATATAGAGGAATATGAAGAAGGGGATCATTTCCCCTTTTTATCCCATCTGAAGAAATCATGGTTATTACCTTGCTGTATCTTTGGTATCTTTCTCTATAGTGATAAACACAAATGCCTAAAATATGTAGATAGGGGTTTTCCTTTAAAAATTAAAAAAGATTCATGTGATCAGTACAAAGCAGATTGCTTTCTTACATACCAACAGATCATAGATAGGTGTCTTTCTTTTTTTAAATTTCTATTTTTATTTATTTTTTTAAAGTTTATTTATTTATTTTGAGAGAGAGAGAGACATAGCGAGCGGGGAAGGGGCAGAGAGAGAGAGAGAGAGGGAGAGAGGATCCCAAGCAGCCTCCGCACTGTCAGTGCAGAGCCTGATGTGGGGCTCGAACTCATGAACCGTGAGATTATGATGTGAGCCAAGATCAAGAGTCGGACACTGGACCGACTGAGCCACCTGGGTACCTGTCATGGATATCTTTCTAAGTTTCTCCAGTTCCAGTTACTGCTTAATATTCCATACTATAAATGTTTTCCTGTTTCCTCAAAACTTCTCATATCGGTAGGCGTTCAGGTGGTTCTTGTGTCCTCGTTTGTTATTATAATCCATCCTGTAATAAAAACATATTCTTCTTTAGTGTTGCTAGTTTCCGTAGGATAGTCTTAAAAGTTGGATGTCTGGGTTAAAATTGTATACTTACAGTTTTAACAGACGCTGTCAGATTAGTTCAGGTGCACACACCCACCAGCAGCTCATGCGTATGGCCCTGCCGTGTAATCACACGGACACTGGAACCTGCCAGTCTTGATGTTTTGCCAACCTCACGTGTGAGAAATGGACACTCTTTCTTTAATTTTCGCTCCCTTGAGGATCAGTGAGGTGGAATACAGTCTTCTCATCTTGGAGACGTACAAAGTCCCAGAAGGTTAAATGGTTTGTGAGAAGTCACAGGAGAGTAAATGCTGTTGGTGAAGGAGCATACGGAAAAGGTTGCATTTTTCTGTTGTTTCTTTTTTTTTTTTTTAATGTTTATTTATTTTTGAGACAGAGAGAGACCGAGCATGAACGGGGGAGGGTCAGAGAGAGAGGGAGACACAGAATCCGAAACAGGCTCCAGGCTCCGAGCGGTCAGCACAGAGCCCGACGCGGGGCTCGGACTCACGGACCGCGAGATCATGACCTGAGCTGAAGTCGGACGCTTAACCGACTGAGCCACCCAGGCGCCCCTCGTTTAGCAGTTTTAAAGTTAGATACTACTTTACAACTACTGAATTACTAAAATAACCAGGAATCTTTTGGAGGTGATGGATATGTTTATATGTTTACTACCTGCATTGTGATGATAGTAACATGCGTGAATACATATATACAAACTCACCAGATTGTATACATTAATTATATGCAGTTTTTGTATACCAATCACACCTCTATGATGTTGGGGGAAAAAAGTTTAACCAATGTCTAGGATAAAGTCGTAATGAAATAAATATACTCTTGTGTTGGTGGAGTGTGAAGCAGAATGCAGCTTGGTAATATGCTTATACCCTTCGACCCACTAATCTCATTTCTGGGATGCTATCCCAAGTAAATAATCCAAAAGAAAGAAGAAATTGTATGTGGAATGATGTTCATTGCAGTGCTGTGTGTAAAAGTGAAAAATCAGTTAGCTTCCAGTAATGGAGGAGTTCTTTTAATGAAATTCTATGCATTCCTTGTTACCATCTATGTGATACGGAAGCACATGGAAAATGCTTGCTAAGATGCCAGAGCAGTGTATATAGTTGTTCACTTGAAACAGACATTCGGGAAGATTAGCCAAGTTTATATGTATGTATTGCTAGTTGTAGAGTTCTGCTATTAGATGAATTTTTTTTTTCTCTTTCAACTTTTGGTAACATTATGTAAAATAAAATACCATGGTCAGGCAGTGAGTTAGTAATAAAAAGCAAGTCAAGAACCTCCGTCTGTTAATTATTATACTACTTTGTAACACCGGAGAACTGTTCGTATCCTAGCGGCCCCAACCTTACGTTTGCCGTCGTAAGTATTATGTAATACCGTATATCTTTTTTTTTTTTTTTTTAAGTTTATTTATCTATTTTGAGAGAGCACGGGCAGAGGAAGGGCAGAGAGAGAGAGGGAGACAGAGGATCCCAAGCGGACAGTGTGGAGCCCCATGCGAGACTCTATGCCATGAACTGGGAGATCCTGACCTGAGCTGAAATAAGAGTCGGACACCTAACTGACTGAGCCATATTGTTTTGACATCTGTTCCCTTACCGTGAGGCTGTCAGTTTGCATTCCTTGCAACTCTCAACGTGCCCTGTTGTAACTACCTCCTCCCCCTTTCCATTTGCTGCTTCTGACCTTCTGATTTCACTTTCTCAGACAGGGTTAGGAAAGCAGGCAGGCAGTCTTGGTTATAGAATTAAAAAACATTAAAAGTTGTTTTGTATTGTGAAGAAATTAAAATACATAGGAAAATAGAACAGATGGTTTAATAAGCATTCATATTCTCAGATTGTAACATTTGACCATATTCACTTTTTTCTGACATATTTAAAAATAATGCTGGGCATCGTGATATTTACCCCTAGCCACGTTAGTATTCATCTCTAAAAAATAAGGCCATAAATGCATAACCACAATGTTATTATTATTAACAAATAAAATGGGCAGTAATTCCCTGTGGTTTTGTGAGGCTGAGCCTCGCTTTGGGCTCTGTGCTGGCAGTGCAGAGCCTGTTTGCGAATCTCTCCCTCCCTCTCTCTCTCTGCCCTTCCCCTCATGCTGTCTTTGTCTCTCTCAAAATAAATAAATTAAAAAAAATTGACAGTAATTCCCTAATATTACCTAAAACCCGCTCTCTAATCAAATTTACTTGGTTGTCCCCAAAATATTTTTTATGGCTGATTTATTTCCAAGCCAAGAACTAAATTAGAATCATAATTTTTTTTTAAAGTTTACTTATTTTGAGGGAGAGTGTGAGCACATCCAGCCTGGGGAGGGAAGGACGGAGTGGGAGAGAGAATCCCAAGCAGGCTTTGTGCTGTCAGCGCAGAGCCTGATGTAAGGCTTGATCTCATGAACCGTGAAATCATGACCTGATCCGAAATCAAGAGTGGGGTGCTTAACTGACTGAGCCACCCAGGTGCCCTGCCTTTTCTTTTTATTGATGATTTCCTTTGCGGTGCAAAAGCTTTTTATTTTGGTGTCGTCCCAATAGTTTACTTTTGCTTTTGTTTCCCTCGCCTGAAGAGACAGACCTAGAAAAATGTTGCTGAGGCCGATGTCAAAGAGATTACTGCCTGTGTTTTCTTCCAACAGTTTCATGGTTTCACTTCTTTTAGGTATTTAATCCATTTTGAGTTTGTTTTTGTGTATGGTATAAGACGGGTCCGGTTTCATTCTTTTGCATGTAGCTGTCCAGTTTTCCCAACAGCATTTACTGAAGAGACTCTGTTTTCCCCATTGTATATTCTTGTCTCCTTTGGTATACATTGAGCATTTTGGAAAAATACCTTGATCAGGCCTAGTATTTCAATCAAAGATTTAATTAGTTAATGTTTATTTTTGAAAGAGAGAGTGTGAGCAGGGAGGGGCAGAGAGGGAGACAGAGGATCCAAAGTGGGCTCTGTGCTGAGAGTCGCGAGGTCACTGCGGGGCTTGAACTCACGAACCCTGAGATCGTGACCTGAGCCAAAGTTGGACGGACACTCAACTGACAACTGACCCAGCCACCCAAAGATTTTAAAAATAACCAAGGACTTGATGAAACAAGCTGATATGGTGATGTGACTGAAAACATACAGAATCATACTACTTACTGTGCTTAAGGCTTATTTCAAATCACCTTTCTCGCCGCATGTAATTTAAAGAAGGGGAATTACATTTTAATTGTCGATTGTGTCCTTTGGATAGCCAGAGGCTCTTTTGTGGCAACAGTTGAATGACTGTTCCTTTAATATTAGTTTCTGGTCTAAAATATTTCAAGTAATACATATTACAGAAGCTAAAGATAGAGAAGGGGTAGAGACCTGAGCATAGCAGCGGAGGTAAGACTTGCAGGTCTCCTCCTTGGTGACTCAGTAGACAGGAAGGAGTGGTCCAGTTTGGGAACAGTTGTGTGCTTACAGTGAAATCTTACAGATAGTTGGTGGGAAGAGAATTTTTCTGCAAGGCGTTGTAGCATATTTACAATTGCTCAAGATGAGATTACGCTTTTTTTTTTTTTAATCTTTTCTTAGTTTATTTATTTATTTTGAGAGAGAGCGAGCACAGGCAGGGGAGGGGCAGAGAGAAGGAGAGACAGAATCTCAAGCAGGATCAAGACAGAGCCTAATGCGGGGCTCGAACCCATGGACCACAAGATCATGACCTGAGCTGAGATCAAGAGTCGGACACTCAACTGACTGAACCACCCAGGCGTCCCGATTACACTTTTTAAAAATGAATTTTACTTAAGAAAGTTTTATGTATTTTTGAGAGAGAAAGCGCAAGCAGGGGAGGGGCAGAAAGAGAGGGGGACAGAGGATCCGAAGCGGGTGACAGCAATGAGCCTGATGTGGGGCTCAGATTCACGAACTGTGAGATCATGACCTGAGCTGAATGTGGACACGCAACTGACTGAGCCACCCAGGTGCCCCTAGATTACCTTCTTAATGTTCTCTCTTTTGGCAAGTTCAATGATTATAGCTAAGGCAAGTTTAACAATACATGAGGCTGTATTTTGTTTTCTTTCAAGCCTTTTCAAGATACTACAGATGATAAGGGACCAGGTTGGCACATTGCAGTTTAATCTCGTTATATGATACAAAAGCAGGAGAGTTTTTTATGTATAATTGTTGACTGGTTTTTTGCGACAGTTCTTTATGCGGGATCCTGCAAGACAAACTGCATCGCATTTTAGGGCAACAGTTAGAAAAAAGTACATCGGTACTGATTCTTGTCTAAAAAAGGGAGAGAAAGAAAAAAAGGAAACGTAATTTTGATAAATATTGAGGCCTTCAAACATGAGTGCAATGCAAGAACTTTTGCACAGTAAAATTCAGCAAATACTTTGTATGAAACTAAATATCTATAAAAGGCTTTGTAAAATATCATGTGATTTAATATTCTTTAAACACGACATAATCACCTGAGGTTGAAATATTCTTACAGATTTTTCGTTTTCCTGAAACATTCTTCAGCTTTTGACAACTAGTTTCTTAGGACCCAATTACTGGAAAGGAACTAGGATATTTCCTTAGCAGCACTCAGTACTGCTTTATAATTTTTACAAGGGGAGGGTAACATCTAGGGGACTCTTACGAGGAGACTGCTAGTCTCCTACTTGACATAATTAACACAGTTCATCTTCACTGTAGCCTTATTAGGTAGCTCCCGTCACCTCCATTTTACAGGGGAGGAAGCAGGCTTAGCGAAGGTAAATAGTTCAGCCCTTAGTAGGACTGACTTTTCTTCAGAGCATTATATTTGCAGTGTATTATTTGATCCTTACAACAAAGTTACCCGTTTCTGTTTTACAGGTGATCACACTGAGGGCCAGAGAGCTAAAGTGCCTTTGCCAACGGTCCTATTCGTTTTCAAATATAATTTATTGTCCAGTTGCCGTACAGCACCCAGGGCTCAGCCCAACAAGTGCCCTCCTCAGTGCCCATTCCTCCCTTCCCCCGCCCCCGTCCACCCTCAGTTTGTTTTCTGTATTTAAGGGTGTCTTGTGGTTTGCCTCCCTCACTCCCAATGGTCCTAATTGAATAGTTTTAGGAATAGTAAGAGCTGAGGGAGACATAGACTTACTGGGGAATCTTACAAGATGTTCAAGATATTCTTCACGATACTCTGTTGGAGTTAACCACTTACAGGAATTACCCAGGGACAGTTGAGTAGATCTGTAATGTGGAGGGAGCAAGACAACAGGTTGGCCCGCACTAAAAGTAATTGAATGAAAGCTTAACTACAGAGAGACTGCAACTTTCAATTTAGTAATCTGCTTTAATAAAAGTATAGGCATAAGGATGTTTATTGCAGTGTTAGTTTCAATAGTTAAAAATTGGGATTGTTCTGGAGCTAGGGAGTAGTGAAATAAATTGATAAATCTACTTGATGGAACACTGGATGGACAATAATATGATAAACACAACCCTCAGAACATGGAAGATCTTGAATATGTGAAGGGGAGATAAAGCAGAATAC
This sequence comes from Herpailurus yagouaroundi, assembly GCF_014898765.1. NCBI lineage: Eukaryota > Metazoa > Chordata > Mammalia > Carnivora > Felidae > Herpailurus > Herpailurus yagouaroundi. Next base: position 2,766,153 of record NW_024412437.1, read on the forward strand.
AGACTGTTATGTTTATATCAGTTATAATCATGTAAAAAATTATGTAAATATTGTTAAAAATTGGAAGAGAACGTAAGTAAGTGAACACAGTCTGTTTAGTCGAGTGATGGACCTATGGGGAATTTTTATGTAGGGTTTTATTAGTGTTGTTATAATGTTATTTGTTGTAATGGAAAAATTGAACAATATAATGAAAAGATATGTTCAGTACAACCAAAATAAATACATTATGAGCAGACCTGATAGACTTTATTTATTTTTTTTTATTTTTTTTTCAACGTTTATTTATTTTTGGGACAGAGAGAGACAGAGCATGAACGGGGGAGGGGCAGAGAGAGAGGGAGACACAGAATTGGAAACAGGCTCCAGGCTCCGAGCCATCAGCCCAGAGCCTGACGCGGGGCTCGAACTCACGGACCGCGAGATCGTGACCTGGCTGAAGTCGGACGCTTAACCGACTGCGCCACCCAGGTGCCCCGAGACTTTAAATATGTAGTGTACTGATACTTAAACATTTCCTTGGAAATAATTAGAAAAAAATGCAGTTTCCAAAATATTTTATTCCAGCAAATTATTTTGTTGCAAAGGAAGCTAAAGTGTGTACAAACTAAAAATAGAGTCTTGGACTTAGCAGTGAAGAGAAAGATACAGATTGTTTTACTAGTTGAGCCATTACAGTTGCTGTGAGAAATCATCTCAAATGACGTGGCATAAAAATGAGTATATTCTGTATTGTTCTAAATATGTGCTCTTGTGATTGTATTAAATCTGCAAACACTTGCGAGCAATTTGATTAGCATTTGCTTTGGGTTCTTAGTTAATCTTGCTGGTTTTGATGAAAGTGAATTCTTACCTGCTTAGGAATACCACCTGTTGAGTTTTGTAGTTTCTGTTCTTATGCATTTTAAGTGTCACTGTGGAAAATGTGGAAATTTTATTCAGAGAATGTTTCTGCCATTTAATATCCCTCATTTACCCAGCTGTCATAGGTTGAATGGTATTTTTCACTCTAGAGAGAGCTTTGAGGTTAATTCTGCCTGTGATTCTTGGTGTGATCCTACTGATTGTAGGCTGGAGTGAGTTAGATATGTGGACTGTCTTATGTTCTTTCATTAATTAATTTTTTAACTTTTTTTTCCAACGTTTTTTATTTATTTTTGGGACAGAGAGAGACAGAGCATGAACAGGGGAGGGGCAGAGAGAGAGGGAGACACAGAATCGGAAACAGGCTCCAGGCTCCGAGCCATCAGCCCAGAGCCCGACGCGGGGCTCGAACTCACGGATCGCGAGATCGTGACCTGGCTGAAGTCGGACGCTTAACCGACTGCGCCACCCAGGCGCCCCTCATTAATTAATTTTTTAAAGAAAATTATTTATTTATTTTTAGAGAGATAGGGCACACGAGCAGAGGAGGGGCAGAGAGAGAGAGGGAGAGAGAATCCCAAGCAGGCTCCATGCTGTCAGCTCTGAGCCTGACATGGGCCTTGATCCCATGAACTGTGAGATCATGACTTGAGCCAAAATCAGGAGTTGGATGCCTAACCGACTGAGCCACCCAAGTCCCTCTGTTCTTCTCTTTATGCATGTCTTGGGCAGAACAGAAACATCACTGCTTTCCTCTAGTACTTGAATTTTTTTTTTTAAGTTTTTTATTTATTTTGTAAGAGAGCAGGCAAGGGGCAGAGAGAAAAGGGGAGAGAGAATCCCAAGCAGACCCTGAGCTCTCAGCACGAAGCCCAACGTGAGGCTCAAACCCACGAGCACAAGATCATGACCTGAGCTGAAATCAAGAGTTGGACACTTAACCAACTGAGCCACCCAGTCGCCCCTTGAAGTTGTTCGTTTAGCATATGAGTAGTCATCCTTGTGATAGTGTGCTAACATTACAATCAGGAAAATGTATGTGTCGAATGTTACGTGGTTAATGCTGGCTATTTCTTCCTGACAGTGCTGGGGGAAGGCCTGGCCACGGGAGATGGTGCCTTCCAGGCAGTGCTTTGCTGCATGCAGCTGAAAGGAAAGCTCCAGCCTGTATCCAGCATTCTTGCCAAGTCGCTGACAGGAGAGTCCCTGGTACGTTGAGGAGCTCTGATCCTGAATGTCCGAAACGGATCCATTTATTTAACTCCTAAGGCGTGTGGTGGGAAGAAGCAGTTCAGTCTGTGCTTCCCTCTTACTTCCTCCTATTGGCAATCAAAGTTTCTGTTCAACAAACTGATGCTTAATCATTGTATTCTTGTAGTCATTTGTGATACTATATATAAGAATTGCAGGTACTTTTTAAAACTGTGAAACTGTAAGATAATGATTTTCTTTAAAGATTTATTTTTTTTAAGATAGTTATTGTTTTTTAATGTTTATTTTTGAGAGAGAGAGAGAGTGTGAGCAGGGGAAGGCAGAGAGAAGGGGAGACATAGAATCCTAAGTAGGCTCCAGGCTCTGAGCACAGAGCACAGAGCCCAATGTAGGGCTTGAACTCATGAACCATGAGATCATGACTTGAGCTGAAGTCAGATGCTTAACCAACTGAGCCACCCAGGCGCCCCAGATTTTTTTTATTTTTAAGTAATTTCTGTATCCAGTGTTGGGCTCCAACTCATAACCCCAAGATCAAAAGTCACCTGCTGCACTGAGCAAGCCAGCTAGGCACCCCCAGATGATTTTCTTTCTTTTTTTTTTTTCTTTTTCTTTTTTTTTCTTTTTTTTGGGACAGAGAGAGACAGAGCATGAACGGAGGAGGGGCAGAGAGAGAGGGAGACACAGAATCGGAAACAGGCTCCAGGCTCTGAGCCATCAGCCCAGAGCCCTACGCGGGGCTCGAACTCATGGACCGCGAGATCGTGACCTGGCTGAAGTCGGACGCTTAACCGACTGCGCCACCCAGGCGCCCCCAGATGATTTTCTTTAAAGATATAATTTAATAAAACCTGGGAATATTTGGGGGATGATTCAATTCATTTCATTGCATTGCATTGCATTGCATTTCATTCCATTCCATTCCATTCCATTCCATTCCATTCCATTCCATTCCATTCCATTCCATTCCATTTTTTAAGTAAGCCCTAGGCTCAATGTGGGGCTTGAACTGTGAGATCAAGAGTCATGTGCTGTATGGATTGAGTCAGCCAGGCTCACCCCTTATTTTGGGGTTTTAAAATGCTTCTGTCAACTTGTGATTATACAGGGTTCTTAAATCCAGTCATTTGTTTTATAAAATGTTTAAATTTATCTAAAGTAATAATTCTATTTCTGAAGATGTTCATGTGTGTAAGTTAATATTCCACTCTGACCATTCTGATGGAATGATCTAATTCTATTCAGACTTCGGGATAAATTTTATTTTTAAGTTTATTTTGAAAGAAAGAGTTCACACATGAGCAGGGGAGGGGCAGAGAGAGAGGGAGACACATATAATCCCAAGCAGGCTCCGTGCTATCAGCACAAAGCCTGACACGGGGCTTGATCTCACAGATGGTGAGATCATGACCTGAGCCAAAATCAAGAGTCTGACGCTTAACAAACGGAGCCACCCAGCCACTCAGGATAAATTTTTTATGTAGCATTTTCTAGAGTTTTTGTTTGGTTTTGGTTGAGATAATTGAAAGACAGCATTTTGGAACTTTAGAGCTCCCAATGTATAGAAATTGGAAGAAATATTTTAAAACTTTTTTTCATCAGTTGGTTACTGTTACAAAATTTGTGGATATTTCTGAGAAATCAGTGCAAAACAGTGAAAGCCAGCATGAATTCTCTGTACCTCATTTAGTCATCTGAATCGATATATATTGTGAAAACCTGAAGCAAAGTTGTGTTTTCACTGCAAATAAATATATTTGGCTGGGAAAAAAAAGAAATTAGGAAAGTACTTGGTATACTGCTGAGTATAATGTAATGACCCATCTCAGGAGGTGATAGAGTTTTTTTCTGAGGGATTACTGTGCAGTGAGTTGTTTAATTGGTTTAACATTGGTTTTTGATTTCACCAAATTTACAAGTGGATATAAAGCTAAACTGTATTACTAATCCAGCAAAATTGTGTAGGTATTTAGTTCTAAATAGATGATAAAGAATATATCTCTTATTATTAAGGTAATTCTATCCTTTTAAAAACATTTTTTATTTAGTTTTTATTTATTTACTTTTTAATTTACATCCAAGTTAGTTAGCATATAGTGCAACAGTGATTTCAGGAGTAGTTTCCTTAATACCCCTGACCCATTTAGCCCATCCCCCCCTCCCACAACCCCTCCGGCAACCCTCTGCTTGTTTTCTGTATTTAAGAGTCTCTTATGTTTTGTCCCCCTTATGTTCATCTAAGGTAATTCTATCCTTAAGGAAGTTTTCTGTATAAGTTTAGCATATTACACAGTTTAACCTGTGGGTAGAAGTATTTGCTTTTATATCTAAGTGAAATTTGAACTTCAGAAGAGTGAATATTTTGCCTGTTTTTCTTCAACTGCTTTATTAATGAACTATTTTTAAAGTGCTGTGATCATTTTATGTGAATCTGAGTCACGGGTAACTGATCGAGTTCACCATTTTTTAAATACAAGTCCATTAGTTTTAGGGGGTAAAAAGCTCAAAAAAAGTTTAGGTTTATTTTTCTCTTTGCTCATGGAATCTTGCTTTCTGGTGATGCCCATTGTGAATACTTTATTGAATTGATTTTAAACTCATACAAGGTGAATACAGTGTTTTATTAGCCACACTGTATATTTTGTCCTGTTAACTTTTTTAACCTTCCTTGTAGCTTGTTAGCTTTATTATAACTAATGGTAGTGGGTTGGCAGATGAGGATAATATTGTCTTTTTACAGATAAACCTTAGAAACAGCGGAGGAATTGACTTACGCCCTCAGAGCAAAGAACTAATATACTAACTAGGTTTTGCCTTTTTCATTCACCTTTTTCAGAATGGGATGGTAACAAAAGATTTGACAAGACTGAAAACACTTCTCACAGAAACAGAGGTAAGACTATTTCAGTGGATTTCTTTGAAAAGAGTTTAACTCAATCTGGCTAGTAAGTGTTCTGTATTAACATTGGAAAATCTTTGGGCATTGGCCAAGAACAAGGCTACAGGTGGGGTAGTGGATCCCCTTGGCCTTCTTCTGTAGCCCAGCTTGGTCACATCCCAGGAACCCTGCTGCTTCTCATGTTTCCTCTGAACCTCGGGTCTTCCATTCCTAATTCTTGTTAGTAGTCTGTGGTCAACAAATGGAAGGATGGTTGGGAAATTTTAGTGCTTAAATATGTCTGGCTGTTAAGAAAACACTGTCATTAAAAATGTCAAGCCTTTTTTTTCTTTTTTTTTTTATAAGTTTCCTTTTTTTTTTTTTTTTTTAAAGTTCATTTATTTTGAGGGAGAGAGAGGGAGTAGGGGAGGGGCAGAGAGAGAGAGAATCCCAAGCAGGTTCCATGCTGCCAGTGCAGAGATTGATGCAGGGGTCGAACTTGTGAACCTCAAGATCATGACCTGAGGCGAAGCCAAGCATTGGACACTTTACCAACTGAGGTACCCAGGCGCCCCTCAAGCACCCCCCCCTTTTTTTTTTAACCAACTTAAGAAGTGTGTGATTTAAGGACTGTTTTTAGGGAATGGAGGTTAGGAGATGGAAATAATGTGTATCAGGGTAAATGGTGAACAAAAATGTGCTCTGATGAAGCACTTGAAGGGCATGTGGAAGGCCAGGGGACAGCAGGGGTATGTATTAGGCCCATAGCTTTGTAAGTCTCAAATTTCTCTTCCTCATATAGACACATAAAAGTATTTTTATTATTTAGATGTCTCATTTTATTTATCATTTTTTTTTAATTATTATTTTTTTTAACGTTTATTTATTTTTGAGACAGCAAGAGACAAAGCATGAACAGGGGAGGGTCAGAGAGAGGGAGACACAGAATCCGGAATAGGCTCCAGGCTCTGAGCCATCAGCACAGAGCCCGATGCGGGGCTCGAACTCATGGACCGTGAGATCGTGACCTGAGCCGAAGTCAGCCGCTTAACCGACTGAGCCACCCAGGCGCCCCATATTTATCATTATTTGTAAAATGTTTATTTAAAAACAAACGGGATGGTCAGAGAGAGAGGGAGACAGAAGATTCCAATCAGGCTCTGTGCTGACAGAGGTGAGCTCAATGCTAGGCTCGAACTCACGAACCGTGAGATCATGACCTGAGCTGAAGTCGGATGCTCAATTGACTGAGCCACCCTGGCTCCCCTTAGATGTCTCATTTTAAAACCAGCCATTTTTGTCAGCTTTTATCTTAAATGGAAGCCATGTAAAGTGATTGATTGGCTTATTTATTTAAAAAAATTGGCATGTACTATGTGTGAGGTCCTGTGCTTGGTGCTAGGAATACAGACACCTGTGGTCTGGGAGGTTAAAGTCTAGGGTAGGAGACAGAGATCAAATAAATTAATTAAACAGCTATAGGTATAATTCACATTGAGGAAAGTGGTATGAGGGAAAGAAATAAGCCTTCTGTGATGGAAAAATAACTGGATTGGGTGGTCCAAGGCTGAGACAGCTGAGCAAGGAATTGAGGATTAAGAAGGTGCCAGTGTCATGGTGATTGAGACGGAGGGCGCTCCAGAAGATGAGCAGAAGCGCAGGTGTAAACCTTGACCTCCTGTAGATTACTTTCCTGTTCCAAATCTAGTAACATGTCACACATACCAGCAAATAAGCAGACAAGACCGTCATGATTCGCATAAGCTGAATAAAGATACTGTTTGTTTTGCTACAGTTAGATAGGCTTTAAAGAAAATGTTATTTTCTTTGTCTTATTGTGAATTAACTGATAATCAGTAACCTCTAATTAACTTAAAAGCCATTTCCTTTCTTGTGTATATGTAGCCTTGTGAATTTCTAAGGCTTAAAGGAAGACAGTTAAAATGTTTTAGACTTTTAACATGAGAATGTAAAATAAGATGACTTTAATCATTTTATTAAGTTTTGGCTTTCTTGTTTTTTATTGCCTTAATTGAATTACTAGCTTTATACCTGATAATCAAGCACAGAGATATATGTGTTATGTATTTGTATATATATGAATTTTTATTTTTAATATTTATAATCCTGTCACATGTAAGGCCACAAACATCACTTTGGGTCTTGTTTTGCGACTGTACTTTTGAAAAAAGTGACCTAAATGTTGTTTCTAATCAACTTTCCTAGGTAACCAAAGTAGTATTCTTTTTGACTAATGAACTGATATTATTAAAAAAAAAAAATCCATCCAAGAAAAGCTAACAAACAAAGGACCCTTATTTATGGTTGTGCATGACATATTTAAAAATAGAAACAATTTGTTATTTAAAGATTGGGCTTAGCTGGTATTGAACTTGAAGTGCTAGTGGATGAGGATAAAGGCATGGAGCTCAAGGCTGACTAATGGGAACAAAAAGAGTATGTTCTAGTAAGATTTAAAACGTCAAAAATCAATAGATTTGATTGTAAATTTATAGAAGTTGTAGCAGTATGAAATTTGTCTGCTTTCCCTGAAGGTGTCAGTACAAACTGCGTGCAGATCATACGCTAAATGACATTGGCCTTCTGCTTCGGGTCTGAGGAAATAAAAAGGTGTTCAGAAAAAAACCAAACAACCCGGGGCACCTGAGTGGCTCAGGCTGTTGGGCATCCAACTCGTGATTTTGGCTCAGGGGGTTGTGAGATTGAGCCCCGCTTTGGGCTCTGTGCAGAGAGTGGAGCCTGTGTGGGATTCTCTCTCACTCTCTCTCTCTCTCTCTCTCTCGCTCTCTCCCCATTTGCCCCTCTGCCTTGCTCTCATGCTCTTTCTGTCTAAAGTAATAAAAGGAAAAACAAGTAAAAAAACCCAACCCAAACACAACACGTTGGAACCTGAGAGCTTTGGTGGCCAGATACGCAGCCCAGGCCGAGCTTCTGTGCCAGCAGATGTGTCTTTCGCTAGACCCTGCCAGCCCGAGAGCTGGGGTGTCAGCACAGACGCGCCCGCTCATTTGCACATCATGGCAGGTGCTGACTCGTGAAACACACCATGTATTTTTCCCTTCTAACATTTAGAAATGCTTTCAGCTTTATTATAGGACTAAAACATTTTATTCCCGTTTTTTTCCTTGCATATCTGGTAAATTTTATTTTAATAAATATTTTAGAGGAGGTATTTTAAATTTATGATTGAAGTGAATTTTTAGGTTTTATATTTGTAAATTTGATGTAGATGAAATCATATTAAAAGCTAGTGTGGGATTATGGCACTTAGATCTGGCTTGTAGAATGTAAAGACATCTTTTAATGTATCTTCTTTGTGAGCATAGAATCTTTACAATGTGAACAATTACTTCCAATTTAGCTTATATATTCTGATATTCAGACCTCATTTTGCAAAAAGAATGGGTTGTCTTTAAAAACTTTTTAGTAAGTTGTTTGAGAATCAAGTTTCTACCTTCCTGTAGAAACAGTATCATAGTGACTTAGTTCCAGTCCAACCTAAAAGGTCCAATTTAATTAACGACATATAGGCTATAGCGATACTGTTTTGGTTATATCTAATTAGCATTTAGACGACATTCTTTGTATGGTACAAAACATTCCAAATTTCATCTTGGGATACCATGTCCTCTGATTCAGCACCTGTGCTGTTCAAGGTTTTCTGGGTTTTGGAAAGCTGAGATAGCTATGGAAAGCAATCTGTTGGGGCCAGTCCGAGATGCACGTAGCTAATGTACCTGCAGGGCGGGCTGCCTGTGGTCAGGAAGTGCTGGAGCGGAAGTGCAAGCAGGAAAACGAGATGAGCAGTCCGCGGGGAGACCAGGAAGGCAGGAATATGGGGGCTGAGATTAAAGGATGGGGGTGTTGGGTAAAGACTCAGAGGTGACTTGGTACAGGGTAAGATTGGTGGTCATTTGGTTCAGGGGCAGATGAGGGCCGTAACCAGGACAGTGGCAGTGGGAGTAGAGTAGGAGACACATAAGAGAGTCGTTCTAGACCTAGTTGGTCAAGATTTGGAGACTACTCAGTGGGACAGAAGGCAGTTCAAGACGGCTTTTGGAATTTGAGCCTTGCTCTCTTTGTGGATGTGGATCCATTAACTTGAGGAGCAACTGAAGGAGGATGAGATTTGGGATGAAGATGATGCATTTGGTTTGGATATATTTGTTTAAAGTACTTGGATGATCATCTGTGCATCCCCCCATCTCCTCCATCCCGTGCTTACTGGGCACCTATTATGTTCCCAGTCCTCTGTGAGGTGTGGGAATGCAGAAAGGCACTTGTAGGCTGTTGGCAGTGGATCTGTCTGTGGCTGACAGAATGATCCAGCACATAAAATGCTGTCGAATAGTTAAGAAAAATAAGAAAACGTGCTATGGCTGGCACTTAACTTGAAATGGGGGGTGTAGAATTTAGAGGCAAATTAGAGCCAGAGGAGCAGACTGGGGAGTTACGTGCACCAAGGGAGTCAGGAAATCCAGGAAATCAGCGTGATGGGTTCTCAGCTCCATCATGGGAGGAAGGCTCATCCTGGAGTGAGGGGGACTTGGCAGGATGTGCCCCAGGCCCCAGAGTGGTGGCACTGTACCCCATGCAGGAGAAAAGGCCCCTCACTAGCTGGTCTTTCTCTGGGTGTTAGCAAGAGGAGAGTGAAATGAATAAGTGGGATGGGGGTGCTCCTCCTTTGGGTTCAGAACTGGGGACGTACACTTTTTTGTTTTGCTGCCAGGTAATTTTTGTATAGGGAATCTCTTACCAGTTTCCTTGATGAGGGCCACACAAGTAGTTCTTTTCCATATTTAAACGTAGTTTAATGTAGAGCAGAGATGGAAGCAAAAGATATTGTTTATTAACATTAAAATGTCTTAAGTATTCAAACTCAGCCTTTTTGAGAAATGTTGAAAATGTCCAAGTTTAATACAACGCAGTTGGGTATTTCTTATTATAAGAACATTTTCATTTGAAAAATTTCAGACAGCAACTAGTAACGTCCTGTCTGGATATCACGTGGAAGGCTTGGAAGGGGGTAAGTACCAAATTCTGTGTTACTTCTGCTAGCTGTAATTCCAGGCATTACTTTTTTGTTGATTACTGGGAGGACATTTACGGAGTTATGGTACATGTAAGTGGAGGTGTCAGGAGACGATATAAAAATGTAATTCTAAGAAGTAGGTGAGGATGAAGCAGTTGTTTTACTGGCCCCTTTCTGTAGCGGCGTGGAGTAATGGAGGCAGGAGGTATCCTTTTCTTGCCTCCACGTAGCTCCAAACGTAAACCTCATCGTTAGCAATGTCGAGTTGCTGCATTCTGCGCTAGAGGGAAGCCTCCTTTCTCTCTCTGTCCCAGGCCAGTCCAGTTCTTACTTTTTGGAAGTCCCGATCGGTAAGCTGAGTTGTTCCAGCCACGGTTAAAATCCACGACCTGCTCTTCTCTTGCCCCACAAAAGGGGAAGGGGACCAACATTCATCGAGCGCTTGCTGGGCGCTACGTACTCGGTGGCTTTCACAAAAACACGTATTGGCTTCTCCCATCATTTTGAGAGGCGATGAGACTGGTGTTTATTAAAGTTCAGTGATTTTCCCAGTCACACAGCTGGAAAGGGATGAAACGCAGCTTTAAAACTCAGCCTGGCTGAATATCTTTGTTGTTGCCGTTGTTGGGGTGTGGGCACAGTGATTTGTGAGGGAATAGAAAATGGCTGTAAGGTCCTTCAGATTTTGCTGCTGCTCAACCTCTACTGCTCTAGCCTTTTCTCTCTTAAGCCTTATTTCCTTGGTTTATTTGGAATCTTTTACCCAAACGAATCAAACCTCATTGTCTTCAGAAGTAAACAAATGTTATTTTTTAGCTCCTACCTCAGAATTCAACTTTTTGAACTTGATTTCGCTTGTAAAAAAAAGGCTTACTTTATATGATTACATGTGTCAGACAAACCCTAAGGAGCATGGGTGATAATGGGTAACTTTTTACCCAGTATGCAGTATTGAATTTGCTCTAAAAATTTCCTTCCAGGATGCAGTAATTTTCTCATTCCTGAAATAATTCCTGATAGAGACGCATCTTAAGAAATGACAAGCATGCCAACCTTTCCCCCTGTCAGTTGTTAGGGAAGAGACTGCATTGGAAACATGTCCACCAGTTGCTAGGACAGAGTCAGGGTCATCGACTTGATTTCGCTGTTGGGTAACTACTTCAGTGATTTGAAGTTTCATGTGGTTAATTGAATTTCACTCATTTGACTGGTAGAGGCAAGTATGTCATGTCCTTTTTACATCATCTGGGATGATGTGTGTGGAGGGTTTATAGTATTTCTTACACATGAAAATATCAGAATTATTAGCAAGCCTCAAATGATACGACTATATCCTGATTACTCTCTAGGATCTTGTAATGGTTGGCATTTCCGCCCACCACCTAGGGGAATCACAAGCAGCGAGGAATATACTTTGTGTAAAAGGTAACGTGAATTTTTTTTTTAAACCAATGACATGTCTTTATTCAAAGGATAGATAATTTTCCTTCACTTTCTGAAAAGTAGTAATTCCAATCTAAAGAAGATAATATGTGAAGGAAGAAGTATAATGATTGAGTTAAGTGGTTTATTTTCAACTGGAAACAGAAGCCATAATGGTCATTATCATTAAATAAGAAAAGTCAAAGCCAGACCAGTGAGCCTTCTATTAATTACAAACAACAGTGATATAAATGGGGATTGTTAAGACTTTGTGTAGAAGTCTTTTATAAAACCAGTTGAATTATTAGGACTGAATTTAATTCTGGTCTCTTATTTATGTGAAATTTACCTAACTTTTGGTGATTGAAATGGAAATGATACAAACTGAAGTAGAGCATATAGTAGATGAAGAAATTTTAAATTATTTTAATAACTTTTCTAAAACAATATCTATTATCTTCCTGTTATCCTTCTATATAATTTACGAGGAATTTCTATTTGAAGGGCTAACCTTTCAAAATAGTTATTAAGCCGGACAGAATTATTGCAGTCACGTTTTGAAAGGTTCTTTTTGTAAGAACTAGTAACTAGTGATATTTTAGAAATAAAGTCTCATTACTATAGATTGTTTTTGGTAATGAAGAAAACTGGATATGTAGTTTTGATGATTGAATAGTTAAGATATCAGATACGATTTTATGTAGAACTAAAGAAACGAAGTAGTAAATTGCAGAAAGCCTGGTGGCATCCTGTCGTAGGAGAGGAAAAACACAGTCGCGTGCAGAGGAAATGGGAGAAAATTTAAGGCCACGAGAGACTATCAGCCTCTAATATATTTAAAGAAATAATTTAAAGCAAAGCAATAGAAAGACAAATATTTGGCTTATTAAGATCTACTTAAGAGAAACAAATGCATGATTTTAAATGTCTCTTAAAAAATGTAAGAACTTAATCGTATAATTTAAGTTCAAGAACTTTACGTATCATCAAGAAAAGCTTTAAATACAGTCATCTTTTCAAATAGGGTGAACCGTTTGATCATTTACATTGTGTTGTGGTTCATTTTGTATTTCTTATGGCCTGTATTTTTTTCAGTTGAAGAATTATCCATAATATAACACCTCTCATCTCTATTTTGCTCTTTATAGTTTAATTTTGATTTTTTCTCTCAGAAGATCTTTTTTTTTAATTTTTTGACGTTTCAATGGTTTAAAAATTGGCTAGGCCCCGAATTTTGCACGGTATTTAAAACTTTAAAAAAATACTAATAATCAGAGTTTTGCCTTTTTATGTGTTTTGACCACCGAATTATTGTCAGTTGAATTTTCTGAGTCATAAACACTGTGAAACCATAACTCTTGTCCTTTAAAGTGAACGTTTATGAACTTACCATTGAAGAATTTAATCTATTGAATTAATTGTGATTCTAATATAAAACTTTTATTCTTAATTTATTCAAAACTTCAAGCAAATGAATAGAGCCCAGTATTTTCAATGAAACATAGGTTAATGGTCATAGAGAAAAGGGTAAAGGCTTTACGTTCGAAGGTGAGGAATAGAACCCTTAAGGTTATACTTTAATGATACATTAACATTTTTTTCCGAGTGAAATTCTTAGTATGTGGAGCATTTTTCTTGAGGAGAATATCATTTTGGGAAGTAGGGCATTCCTGTGTTTGATGCACCGATCCACTTGATGTCAGTGTTGCTTTAGGAAAATTCTGCTCTAAGAAGAATTGTCTAAATAGAGTTGTTACATCGTGAAGGAAACTGCCGTTTCGATGTTGGTTTTGTGGGTGTGGGGTGGTTATGACTGATTATGTTTCGCTTTAGCACCCCCTTATTCCAAAACAGGGAGCACTGAGTCTGGGAAGTTGCCGTAGCGATTAACTGTTGTAAATGTTCGTGAACCCTCTTCTCCCTCCTCCATGCAAGTCAGTGTGATAAATATGGCCTTTCAGGAGATAAAGTTTTGTTTTTGTTATTGAAGAGTCGAAGGGCAAATGATGGAAGTTTGTATTCTAAATGGTCCAACAAAGTGTATGATGAAACAGTCTTTCCTATTTTACTTAGATTTTTAGAACAAGGCATCTGTAGGTACGGTGCCCAGTGTACTTCAGCGCACTCCCAGGAAGAACTAGCAGAATGGCAGAAACGATACGCCTCGCGGCTGATAAAATTGAAACAGCAAAACGAGAATAAACAGCTCTCAGGCAGTTACATGGAGACCTTGATAGAAAAGTGGATGAATTCATTATCTCCTGAGAAAGTGGTGAGGAAAATAAACTGCATTGTTTTGTTTTGTTTGAAACAATGACTTTGTTTGAGTCTTGACTTTATTTTGTGCTATATTTTGGTTTATTTCCTTATCTTCTGTATGAAGAACTTGATTCTTGATGAAGTGTTTTTGTAGCAAAATCAGACTCTTTTGCTAAAATAAAGAGCAGAGCCAAGGCATTTGTTTGGAGATTTGCAGGTATTGTATGAACCTTCGTTCAGGGAGCGTTTACTGCCATTTTGTTGTCCTTAAATTTTTTATGTCTTGTCTAAGCTTTATTATATCTTGTTCTTATAAAATTAATGTGTAAAATGTCTTGCTTTGTCAACAGTTCCATCCACATCTTCACCGTTGATATTTATTTATTTACCACGCCAAAAGTTTTGTTTGTGCTTTTAGGAATAAAAACGTAACACCAATTGTTGTCTATTTTCAGCTTAGCGAATGTATAGAGGGAGTAAAAGTTGAGCATAATCCTGATCTGTCGGTTACTGTCAACACCAAAAAGTCTCACCAGACATGGACCTTTGCTCTTACTTGTAAGGTATGAATTTTGTGTTAATTGAGGAATGTAATTTTTTTTTTGATGTTCTTAAAGCTTCCCTGACCTTTAAATCCCTGTGTGAGACCATTGAAAATGTTTTCATCTAAATACATTCTTAAGTAGGTTATATATTGTGCTAAAGTGTATTTCTGTATTGCCTTAAAGGTATAATTTGTTTAGATTTTGAGATAAAGGTCTTTGTAGATATTTAGATGTTTGCTAATTTATTAATTTGATCAAGAGGTCTTTGATACATCGTCTTCTGAAGTCGGAACATAGGATGGGGTTCGTGGCTCAGAATTAACTATTTAAAAATCGAATTGTTTAATCTGGCAGTTCTAAGATATTTAAACAGTAGCAACTTGTTTGTATAATTGATTTGATGAAATCATAGATTCTGTAATAATGGGTTTTTAATATGAGACGTTTTCTGCAGTGCTTTCCATCTCGAATATAGTACTCAAAGTTTTAGAATAAAGCGAAGTCAGACTTTTCTGTGAATATGTGCAGTGGAAAAGTTTGGTGTGCTTTTTGGTGGCATTTCTTTTACTGTACCATCTGCATCTTGGGATGAAAAATCTGGGAACATTTAGCTTCGGCCTTGAACCCAATCCGTTGCCTTCAGAGGTAACTGCCCTCCTGTGAAGACTTCCTACTTAAAGCTAGATAAAACTTTTTTAGGCCAAAGGTATGGAAAGTTGGAGTTTGGTGGTCATACAGGGTGATAGCTTTCACCACAAAGAAAGATGAGTGTGTCATGGAAAGAGCAGGGTGGTTAGAGATGTCGGATAAATCTGTCGTTTTTAAAAATTTCAGCTTTGCTGAGGTATCAGTGACATCATAAATATATGATTTTAACAACGGATTTTTGTTTTAAACCATTCTGATTTTTTCTTAAATGGCTTGTGAGTACAGTTTGTATTTTTAACATAGTCTCTTAGAAGCATGGGAAAATAAAAGTCCCTGATGGGAATATTTTTATTGAAGAACCCAGTGACAGTTGGACTTTTCACCCCCTTGTACTCAATGAATTCCT
Organism: Herpailurus yagouaroundi; assembly: GCF_014898765.1. Taxonomy (NCBI): domain Eukaryota; kingdom Metazoa; phylum Chordata; class Mammalia; order Carnivora; family Felidae; genus Herpailurus; species Herpailurus yagouaroundi. Next base: position 2,781,440 of record NW_024412437.1, read on the forward strand.
TTGCCTTCCTTGCAGCCTGCAAGAATGCTGTGTCGGGTAGCGTTGCTCTATGATGCACATCGTCCTCATTTTAGTATCATTGCAATATCTGCCGGAGATAGTACTACCCAGGTATCGCAGGAAGTCCCAGAGAACTGTCAAGAATGGATAGGAGGGAAGATGGCCCAAAATGGATTAGATCATTACGTGTATAAAGTCGGGATAGCATTTAACACAGAAATCTTTGGAACTTTTCGCCAAACCATAGTTTTCGACTTTGGATTGGAACCGGTACTCATGCAAAGAGTAATGATTGATGCGGCTTCTACAGAAGGTAATATTTAGACTTTCCCTCCCGATACAATGTGTTAAAAGGCACTATAATGGCAGTATTAAAAGATATGTATTAGCCTCTAAATATTTCCTGGAGAGGGAATAAACGATAAGGAAAAAAAAAAAAAAAAAAAAAAATCCCAAAGCAATTGACTCATTTATTGGGTAATGAGATGAGAATGGTTCATATTATGCTCTGGTCTCTTTATGGAGTCATTAGGCAAACTTGCTTTGAGCTTCCCCAAACTTGTCTGAGTAGACGATCAGGTCTGTTTGGGTCTCTTAGCTTGGTTTCTGGTTTTTTTTTTTAAATGTTTTATTCATTTTTGAGACAGTGACAGAGCATGAGCAGGGAAGGGGCAGAGAGAGAGCGAGACACAGAATCCGAAGCAGGCTCCAGGCTCTGAGCTGTCAGCACAGAGCCCCGCACGGGGCTTGAACTCACAGACCGCGAGATCATGACCTGAGCCTAAGTCGGACGCTCAACCGACCGAGCCACCCAGGCGCCCCTAGGGTGCCTTTAATAGGATCTGCTCTGTGTTCCTGGGAAAGAGGTCCCTGGTTTCAACGTGTGAGCACCTGCAGAAGATGATAATTACTTTGCGTGTTGTTGCATTACTGCCTATTGCTAAATTTTATGCCGAGATCCAACAGGACAAGGAAGGGGCACATTACCCTGTATTTTCTTGGCTCTTGGTTGGATTTTTATAGGTACTTTGTTTTATTTAGTGAGCACTAAATATTTATTTAAGAGGGACTTCATGTGAAACTTCCTATTGTATTGACTATAACCGACCCTATTGTGGAGGATGTTTTTGGCTCTGTACCACAGTGTCCCATCTGTGAGACCTAAAGTCTGGTTCATGAGCAAATGCTAGGGTTTGATTTTTTGGATGCAGTGACAGGTGGAACTGTTCTGTCTCCTTTACTTTATCTGCTGGGAAGGTTAAAGCAACATTTGGGCCCAGATTGAACAAGTAGGCATTACCTTCTAGTGTGTGTGCCAGTGTCACCCAGACTTCCTTAGACCTCATTTGAGGCTTATTTCTCACTTACTTTGATCTCTGTTACTTGTTTTTATTCTTTTGTATTTTGGATTTTCATCTTCTCCGTACTCTTTGGAATTAGAATATGTTAAATCCTGGGGCGCCTGGGTGGCTCAGTCGGTTGAGCTTCCGACTTCGGCTCAGGTCACGATCTCACGGTCCTTGAGTTCGAGCCCCACGCCGGCCTCTGTGCTGACGGCTCAGAGCCTGGAGCCTGCTTCCGATTCTGTGTCTCCCTCTCTCTCTGCCCCTCCCCTGCTCATGCTCTGTCTCTCTCTGTCTTAAAAATAAATAAACATTAAAAAAAAAAAAAGAATATGTTAAATCCGATAGCCAAGTAGATACAGTTGACAGAGTAAGAATACTTAATTTATATTTGCCGCTGTAGGAGTTCTTTGGCAGTCTTTTTCCTGCTAAGAGCCAGAGAGTGAATCCTTCAGGTGCTGCCAGGCAGATGGTGTTTGCTGGGACAGCGCTGCTCTGCGCTGTGATGATAAAGGAGCTAGAGACCATATGGAAGCGAAAGGGCATGACTGTGTTCCAGTCACACTTTATTTTAAAAAACTGAGGGCTGGAAGTAGCCTGCATGCTGTGCTTTGCCTGCCCCTGTCCTAGTGAGTTGCTTTTAGAGACTAGAACTTGAGAACTATTAGGAGGCACCTTTTGTAAATCATGAAGAGAGACCACCACGTATTTCCCACTTGCAAGTATAATTTTCATAGAATGTTCTGGGCTTAAGTGTGGTGTGTGTGTGTGTGTGTGTGTGTGTGTGTGTGTACGTGTACATACATATAGAAATATTTTTTTTTTAAGGTTTTTTTTTTATTTTTTTTTTGCGGGAGAGAGGGGGAGGGAGGGAGGGACTGTGTGCATGGGGGAGGGGAAGAGGGAGAGGGAGAGAGAGAGAATCCCAGGCAGGCTCCATACCCAGTGCCGAGCCTGAAGCAGGGCTCCATCTGAGCCGAAATCAAGTTGGATGCTTAACTGACTGAGCCATCCAGGTGTGCCCCACATGTGGGTTATATTTTAAAAGTTTGCTTTTAGATGGATGGTTTGTAACTCACAACTCATTTCCCCATAGAAATAAGTTTTTAAAAACAAACAAAAAAAAAGGAAGTAAGTTTTTAAGGGTTGTCAAAAATCTGTACTACTTAATGAGAGCCTATTTAATTAATTACATGAAATGTTACATGTCTTCATTAAGAAGAGAAAATGATGCTAATTAAGACTGATGCGGGAAGGAGGTGATGATGTAGATTTTAGGGCACCCTCACATGGGCTTGAGAGATTGAGGGTACTTTGACTACTTTTGCCTCAGGCATGTGTTACTTTTCTAGTGGGAGAAAAAGAACAGTGAACAGACTTCACAGTCAAATAGAATTGGATTTGAGTCTCCATTTTCTCATTACTCGTGTGACATTTCTGAACTTCATGTGTAAAATGGGGCTAGTGATATCTATTTCAGAGGATCATTGTGGGAACCAAAATAAGCATTGTATGGTTTCTGGCACATGGTAAGCACTTAGTAAATGGTAGCTGTTGTTTTTACCATGAGCCATGGTTAGAATAACTTCTGACTTACAAATAGAATGACGAAAGTAGGAAGAGAGAAGGAGAATTTATTTTAAAAAGTGTGGACCAGGGGCTCTAGGGTGCATGCAGGAAGAGGGGCTAAGAAGCCGAGATAAAGACCTGAGCCCTTAAAGCCACAGCACCTGCGAATCTTGACAAGAGAAGGCAAGAGAAGTTGGTGGAAGACAAGTTGTCCAAGATGACTGATATTTTAAGTGTGGTCACTGGAAGAAATAGAATTCCCTCCCTCCCTCCCTCCCTC
>NW_024412437.1:2784731-2838576 GCF_014898765.1 Herpailurus yagouaroundi
TTCCTTCCTTCCTTCCTTCCTTCCTTCCTTCCTTCCTTCCTTCCTTCTTACCTTCCTACCTAGCAAACTCTACCCCCAGTGTGGGGGGATTGAACTCACAACCCCAAGATGATGAGTCACATGCTTCACCAACTCAGCCATCCAGGCAGGCACCCCAGTGTTTCATTTATTAAGTTTCTAATATACTAGTTTGAAAATATAATGAATTTTGTATTCATTGAGGTATAGTAGATGGAATTAATACAGTCAAGGATATCCTCTGATTTGGAACTAATAAAATGCCTTCCCCCTTTGTTCTTTATGTCTTTTTCTTTTTGCTGACCACTTTGCAGTTTGTTATCTTTGCTTATTTTTCTTTATAAAGTTTTTACCTCTAAGCTGTTACGTTGTAGAAAATAATAAAAGTTAAGCATTTTCTTGAACTAACTTGGAAACATTAAGACAATTTCACATAGTGAAATTTTTCAAGGACAAGAAAAATAAATATAAAAGAGACCATTATAAAATGTATTTTGTGATAGGAGATTTTGAAATAGTATAAACAGAAAAACTTAAAAGCTAGGTTTAGGCAAGCCAGGTGCCGTTTGGCTGACCTTTTTTTTTTTTTTTTTTTTTTTGGTCCATTACTGAAATGAGCTGACCTGTTGTGCTGATTTTTAGTTCTTTGGTATTTTCCCTACTCGTAAAATTGATGTCATTCAATATCTTGACGCTTTTGTTAAGTTCTTAAGTTTTTATTGCATGACTGTGCTTGTTTCATTGTGACTGTGTACAGGACCTCAAAAGAATTTTGGAGAAATGAAAGCAGGATGTAAATAGTGTGTTTGTTTCCTGCTTCTGTCTTAGTGCTGGTCAGTGTTTTTGATTATTACAGCAGATGTTTGTCAGCAAAAAAAAATTGAGGGGAAAAGATTTATTTATGTGAAATCACAGTTTTATAAAAGATTCTCAAAAATAAAAATGTAAAAATGTCAGTTTCTTACTTGTATCTGTTTCTGGCATATTGTGTGGATAACATTCAGAGACACTGAGAGCAAGAGAACTTCTTTGTTAAATTGGGGACACACAGTGTTACATCCTGGCTGATTTTACCCCCAGCCGCAGCCAGTTCACTATTTGATCTTCTTTATTCTAGAATTAGGAGAAAACCTTTCAGATTTAAGTTGGCCAAATGCGGTTGGGAATTGGGCGGTTGAATTAGATCTGAGCCTTATCATATTTCCGTATAGTTTTGATAACAGTATAAATGATACCATAATATAATTTGGTTTCTGCACACACAAAGAAATGTAGTGATGGTATGAAACTAGAATTTGAATAGAAAATATCTTCAACACTTCTTCCATGTGATTGGCTGTTCATTGTTTAAGCAAGTTTTTGTCCTGAAATTAATGCTGGCAACATAACATTTCTTTTCCATAAAGTTACATATTTGGACCATGCTGGACTGTGTTCTACTGAAATGAATAGGTGTTATGTTAATAATAGGTAAAGAATCCCATCTGAAAATATGTTTGGAAATGGTGCATGCTTTTTTTTTCCCTTAGAGATTCACAGTGCACCTCAGTAATTAAAGGCTCAGTGTCTGTCAAACTGATTTGATCCGGGAACTTAATTATATTAGTGCTTTACTCCTTGGAACTTAAAATCAAGTTACACAGCAGACATTTGCTTTTCTACTTTATTGTTCAGGATCAAATTAAAAATTCTACTTTAATTAATTCAGTTTGAACTGGGGGAAAATTCAATTTTTATGATATGTAAAAATATTTTTATGATATGTAAAGCATTCAAACCTTTTCTATTTGCAGACCATGAATGAATTTTTTTCCCTCTAGTAGTCATATGGCAGTTCTGCAGAGTGTTAGGAAATAGGTATAACTTTAGTAATTGCGCTGTTTTCAATTCTTTTCCCTTGTTGGTGAGGTTCAGGTTCAACAAGAGACACTGTATGCACTAAGAAATTTTGGGTTAAAGATGTGCCTCTGGTCTTGCTTTCTCTTTTTTTACAATGTTTATTTTTGAGAGAGAGAGAGAATGAGAATGAGTGGGGGAGGGGTAGAGCGAGAGGGAGACAGAATCCAAAGCAGGCTCCAGGCTCCCAGCTGTCAGCACAGAGTCAGACATGGGGCTCGAACCCACAAACCGTGAGGTCATGACCTGAGCCAAAGTCGGACACTTAACTGACTGAACCACCCAGACGCCCTAAGAGTTGTGCCTTTTAAAAATGTGTGGCAAAAGATATCTACAAAAGAACAAAATTAGTGAGTTGCCCTTTGCTTAGGAAACAAACTGTATTCATTATACACTTTACCCCACAGCTTTGATTAATGAAAAAAAATTTTTTTTAATGTTTCTTTTTGAGAGAGAGCGAGTGAGCATGAGCGAGGGAGTGGCAGAGGGACAGAGGATCTGAAGTGGGCACTTTGTGACAGCAGCGGGCCAGATATGGGACTTGAACTCATGAACCATGAGACCATGAGACCATGAGATCATGAGATCATGACCTGAGCTGAAGTCTGAGTATCTGGAAGTTACATGTTGAAAATTATTTCTTATGTGTTTAATTTGAAAACTTGGTAGTATCCATTACTTTGAGTCTAGCAGTGTATGTTAACATTAACATTAAAATTTCGTGTGACTTCATTATCTCCAAATTCCAGGGTTGTTGGTAAATTAAGGGTATATAAAATATTTGATATTATGTGATCAGAAAAGTACTAGAAAAATAGATTTTAAAAATAATGCCTTTGTCAATAAAAAATATAATTGAATGGAAGCATGTAGTGAGGCATTCCTATGCTGTTATTTCGCGTTTTAACTTTTTATTATCCTCTCTAAGAGGTGGAAAATTGGGATCGACAGTATGGGTAAACTGAGAGATGTTCATCTTGCTTCCCTGTTGGCAGTTTTGGGGACGGGAACGATACTGAAATGAATAGCCGAAATGGTGGTTTAGGATTACTTTCAGATTTGTAATTTTATTGTTAATTTGGGCAGTCCAGACTTGTAAAGGCGCCGACCAGAATGCTTCGTCAGGAAGAGTGTGGTGTGTCCGATTTCGGAACTGAGGCTCGTTTCATCTCCTTCTCTTCAACTCTAGGTAGACGGAGCTGTTGTAAATATGTTCCACATGTAGCATGCGTGTATCGTGTGCTGGTGCTGTGTCCACCCTTCTGCTAGACACGCACAACACTGGATGTTTGTTCCTCCTTACCTTTTTTTAAATCTGCTCTCTGGGTTCTATTAAGGATACTTTCCCAGTCTGCCATATTATATTCTTCATCAAACAAACCAACCCTTTGGATGCTTCGTTAGACTGGTAACCGTGTGGCTGAACGCCGAGGCCACCGCTGTCCTCAGTCACAGGGCCAGGGAGGTTGGGAAGCATATCTTGTGTCCGACTAGTTATTCCAACCTTGAACTCTGTGGAAGGAAGTAGCAGCTCTTCCCTTACGTTATCTTAAAGAAATTAGGTGCATTCTAATGACCTTTAATTTGTTTCTTGTGAATTTCTCTTAAAATATGTTTATAACTTCTGCCTACCACATCTCCGGGTAACATTTATAGGTTTACAGTTTCTGTCAGATTTGACAGATTGGAGATTTGTTATTCTAAGAGTTGGTTAATAAACTCTCCCTGTATGGTTTTGTGAGTATTGATCCTAACCTATTCACTTCCAGTCTTTCCGGAGTGTATTTCATTCTAGCCTATTCTAGGTTGAAGAGAAGTGCGTACCGGGGACGAGGTGGCTCAGCTGCCCCGAGTAGCATACGTGTGTGGTTTAGATGTTAGCAGGTGCTAACATGTGCTGGGGGAAGGTGGGGGGGATGAGGCCCAGTGGTAGTCAGGTCCCCACGGGGACCTCCCCGCCCTCCTCCATTGAACAGCGACTCTGCAGACCTGCCAACTGTAAATTAGGTGGGAATTTGAATAGGCTTAATCAGCTGCTTATTGTAAGAGAGGATTGGAAGCAGACGCTTGTCTCAAGTTCAGATGAAGCAGGGAAAGAGAAGTGGTTTTGGCAAAATATGTCCTCGGTAGCCACTGGCCACGGTTCATTTTTGATGTCTGAGTTGACGACTGAGATCAGTAATTTGCAGACTTTCTGGTGTTGGCACACATGGATTTTTTTTTTTTTTTAAGTTTTCTTTTTTCTGTTCCCCCAGCTCTCCCTTCTCCTGTACTGTGGTTTCTTGTTTCTTTGTTTTATCTTATTAAAAAAAATTTTTTTTTAATGTTTATTTTTGAGAGAGAGAGAGACAGACAGAGTGTGAGAAGGGGAAGGGGAGAGAGAGACACACACACAGAATCTGAAGCAGGCTCCAGGCTCTGAGCCGCCAACACAGAGCCTGACGCGGGGGTTGGAACTCACAAAACCTGAGCCAAAGTCAGACGCCCAACCGACTGAGCCACCCAGGCACCCCTGTTTTATTTTTTTTAATATTTATTTATTTTGAGAGAGAGAGCGAGCGAGCAGGGGAAGGGCAGAAATAGAGGGAGAGAGAGAGAATCCCAAGCAGGCTCCGCACTGTCAGTGCAGAGCCTGATGCGGGGCTTGAACTCACATGCTCTGTGAGGTCATGACCTGAACCAAAATCAAGAGTCAGACGCTTAACCAACTGAGCCACTTAGGCGCCCCTTAACAATTCTATACTTTGCTCAGTTGTTCATCATGATACATGTACTCATAATCCCTTTCACCTATATAACTCATCCGCCCCCCCACCCCCACCCCTACCCCCACCCTGCTCCCCTCTGGAAACCATTCGTTTATTCTTTGTGTTTGAGCCTGAGTTTTTCTGTTTTAATTAATTTTTTTTAATGTTTATTTATTTTTGAGAGGAGAGAGAGAGAGAGAGAGAGAGAGAGGGAGACATAGAATCCGAAGCAGGCTCCTGGTTCTAAGCTGTTAGCACAGAGCCCAACTCAGGGCTCAAACTCACGAGCCGTGAGATCATGTGCTGAAGTCGGACACTTAACCGACTGAGCCACCCAGGCACCCCTAGCTTTTTACTTTAAATCCAAGTTAGTTAGCGTATAGTGTAATAATGATTTCAGGAATAGAATTTAGTGATGCATCACTTACATGTAACAGCCCGTGTGCCTCCCAACAAGTGCCTTCCTTAATGTCCATCCTCCATTTAGCCCATCCCCCCCCACGTCCCCCCCCCCCCCCCCCCGTTTAAGTTTATTTATTTTGAGAGAGAGTGGAGAAGGGGCAGAAAGAGGGAGACAGAGAATCCCAAGTAGGCTCCCCTCTGTCAGGGTGGAGCCTGACATGAGACTTGAACCCACAAACCATGAGATCATGACCTAAGCTGAAATCAAGAGTTGGACACTGATTGGGGCGCCTGGGTGGCGCAGTGGGTTAAGCGTCCGACTTCAGCCAGGTCACGATCTCGCGATCCGTGGGTTCGAGCCCCGCGTCGGGCTCTGGGCTGATGGCTCAGAGCCTGGAGCCTGTTTCCGATTCTGTGTCTCCCTCTCTCTCTGACCCTCCCCCGTTCATGCTCTGTCTCTCTCTGTCCCAAAAATAAATTAAAAAAACGTTGAAAAAAATTAAAAAAAAAAAAAAAAGAGTTGGACACTGAACCGACTAAGCCACCCAGATGCCCCTCCTGTACGGTGTTGATAGTCATTTAAAGAAACCACAGTGGAATAAAATTTAACATTGTTTGGAAATTGTGCTACCTGCTGAAGACACTAATTTTAATAATTTCATAAAACCAGGGTGGCAGTCATGGCACTATATAGACGAGAAAAACAAATACTGTTTCTCATGCCACTTTTCCCAGAATGACTTTCTGTATAATTTGCTTTGCACATTAAATAGGTGAACAAAAATCTTTTTAAATGGAAAGGTCTATTGTTTTCAGGTTTCTTACTATCCCAGTTACATAAATATTGGTTGGGAAGAATTAGTGACTGTTTATTTTTATTTTAAAGGGAGAGTGAGAGTGCACGAGCAGGGGAGAAGGGGAGAGAGAGAGGAAGAGAATGCACAAGCAGACTCCATGCTCAGCACCGAGCCCGTCGTGGGGCTCGATCCCACAACCCTGGGACCCTGACCTGAGCCGGGTTCAAGAGTCAGGCGCTCAACTGACTGAGCATCCAGATGCCCCAATTAGTGACTTTTTAAAGAATGTGAACATAATATTGATCTAGGCATAGTCTGATTGAATTTCTTATTTAAATAAAACTATGAAATATAACTCTCCTACTTCCAAAGAAGAGACATCCTTTTATTATATATTACAGAGATTCTTTGATATTATGTAGACTTTTTTTTTTCATTTTCATTTCTTTTCATGTTTATTTTTGAGAGAGAGAGAGACCGAGTGTGAGTGGGGGTGGGGCAGAGAGCGAGGGAGACACAGAATCCGAAGCAGGCTCCAGGCTCTGAGCTGTCAGCACAGAGCCCAATGCAGGGCTCGAACTCACGAGGTGTGAGATCATGACCTGAGCCAAAGTTGGACGCTTAACCGACTCAGCCACCCAGGTGCCCCTAGTTTTTTTTTATTTTTAAAGAGTTGGTTATTTGGTTTGTCACTATACTATTACTGTTTCTCTTGACTTTTGAATTAAGAGAAAAAATTATGTACATCCTTGTTATTTTGATAATGTTTGTCATCTGACTTCTAGTGATGGTATAATCTGCTTTAGAAATGTTGGAGTGTGTGTAATTTAAATATTTTTTGTAGCTATGATTTAATGAATGAAAAGGCACGGCCCAATTTAGGATAATTGAGGCAGAAAATCTGGTTACTTTACTTTATGAAACTTATCCTTTCGAAGCTATTCGAAGCCAGTCCATCCCTGCCTAATCCGGAGTATTATAAGAATGCAGACCAGCCTTATACCTTGATGATTATAGGTGTATTTGTTTCTCCATTGGAGAAATAGTAGAACTGGCCATGTAAAAATACCTTTTCAAGGAGCAAAGGCAAGAAATTAGGGCCTTTCCTTTTTTAATTTTTCAAAACGTTTAAATTAGGGCCTTTGCATTTGAATCTTTAATAAGACATTAGAATAAACTATTTTCTAGTATTGAGAATGTCTTTTGGATGACTATACTTAGGTGTTTATAATTTATATGTAACATTTAAATGTAGGCAAATCTCTCACTAAGCATTACATGGCAATTATGCATTGTTCTCTCATTGTAAAGATAGTACAGGGTAACTTATTTTTGTACTTTGGACACTTAACTCATCTCTGTTTAAACTTTTTATTATTTCTTCCCCAAATTGTAACCTGAGTTGTGAAGCCATTTTTTCAGTTACATTACATTAAAACTGGATATCAGCCTAATGAGTCAGTCAAGCAACTCCCCCCCCCCCCCCACCTTTTGGTTAAGTTTCATATTTATAGGTCTATGTATGCTCCACCCAATAGAAAAGTAGTATGCCCTGCAAATAGAGCAAGCCTACCCAGCACTCAGAATTCATGTTCTGGGGGCGCCTGGGTGGCTCAGTTGGTTGAGTGACCGACTTTGGCTCAGGTCATGATCTCACGGTTCGTGATTTCGAGCCCCACGTCGGACTCTGTGTTGACAGCTCGGAGCCTGGAGCCTGCTTCTGACCCTGTGTCTCCGTCTCTCTCTGCTCCTCCCCCACTTACACTCTGTCTCTCTCTGTCTCAGAAATAAATAAACATTAAAAAAAAATTAAAAAAAAAAAAAAAAGAATTCATGTTCCGATATATTTCACCCTGTGCTGGTACTGTCCTACCTTTTTTTTTTTCAAAGATGTCAGAACTTGAACAGTCATTTATTTTGACATTGTGCCCTACTTACAGTATAATTTAACTGAGGCTGAACTGGATTTTTCTGATAGGGCATTTGAATGGCACATTGTATCACATTTTAACGAGGAATTCGCAGTGTTTTTACATGAGTATTTTCTAAAAGATTTTTGTTTGTCATAAATTGACTTTCAGAGAGTTTCACTGTGCTTCACCACATGCGAAAAGATTAACCTTTCATAGTGTTCTGATCGTCTTTTTTCTATAATGGGCAGGTATTGTTAGTAGGAGGAGAAAAGTGTTTATCATCCAATAGATTTTATCTTATGAGGAATTTATTGTATTCTTGCAGTTCAGATTTCTTTGGACTAAAGAGTTAAGTTCTAAATGTTAATCTGCATTTTAAAATGTTAATAATTATTTCTGGTATGTCTTAGCCTGGTGTTAAAAAGGAGGCATTTTTTTTTTCTTTTACATGCGTTCCTATTTATGTTCTTTTGTTAACCTAGACAACAGATTTCTCATACGGGAAAAATTCTTTGTTAGATGGGTTTTTGGATTGTTTTTAAGAATTGTTAGCTCAAGCATATAAAATGCTCCTACCAAAATGTGTAATGTATTTGAGAATTTTAATGTTGTGCTCTTTATAAACGTGTTTTTTGTTTCCATTTAGATCTTGAATACCTGATGCATGCAAAACAACAGCTAGTAACCACAGCTAAGCGTTGGGATTCTTCTTCTAAGACTATTATAGATTTTGAACCTAATGAAACTACTGATTTGGAGAAGAGCCTTCTTATCAGATACCAAATTCCTCTCTCTGCTGACCAGCTGTTTACCCAGTCGGTTTTAGACAAATCATTGACCAAGACCAACTATCAGTCACGGCTGCATGACCTTCTTTATATTGAGGAGATAGCCCAGTATAAAGAAGTCAGCAAGTAAGTTACCTTAGGAATACTTTTTTTTTTTTTTTTTAAAACAAACTCCCCTTTCAGTGGTATTTTTCATTCTTAAATGAAAATGGAGGTTTGCCAAAGTGAAGACAGGTAGTAAAGATTGTTATTCAGTAGCTGTCTTTCTGTGCCGTGTCCTGTTCATCTCGGCATCCCTAGTGTTTAGTATGTATTTCATTTCCATAAGACTCTGCCACGTACTAGGTGTGTAAACATGTGGTCCCTGCTGTACCGGAGGTTTCTGCGAATGGTAGTCAGAGCGAGCATTCAGTAAATATTGGTTGAATACATGTACAGAAACTGAAAGAGACTACTACATATCTTGGAATGCAATTTTAAGAATGAAATGATTTAAATCTTCAGGGAAACTATTTGATAATAATGAAATACCTCTATAGCCACTTACAAAAGCTTTAACATATTTTGCGTTTTATCCATATGCTACAAGTTAAGTCCAAGCATAAATCCCAAAGCTTATTTGAATCATTATAGGAAAGTAATCCTAGAAATTAAAGTTTGAATGAAGGCAGATATTAATGAAATGGTTGGTATGTTTGGTAGTAGCATTCCACTTTTTAGATGAAATGGGAACAAGCTTTAAACAGTGAACCACAGTTATGATACATGAGTATATTTTTGTAAGCAGTTTTCCCTTTGAATATAGCCTAACCAATCTATTTTTTTTCCGGGCTGCCTTATTGGTACCTTAACATTAATTATTAATAGATACTGAACCCTTACTAAGGTATATATTTAGAAAAGGAAAAGTAATAACTTAAAGATACCTTGTGTTACTCTATTTATAGATTAAATATGATCTGACTTTTGGAACAGATCTAATTTCAAATTACATGCATGTAAAGTTTACAAAGTCAGAGTGTATTTTTTGTTACTCTTAAGACTTTAAATCATGGCTGGGGTGCCTGGGTGGCTCAGTTGATTAAGCATCCAACTCTTGATATTGGCTCAGGGTGTGATCTCACGGTTCCTGGGATCGAGCCTTGCACGATTGGGCTTCATATGGAGCATGGAACCTGCTTGGGATTCCCTCTCTACCTCTCTCTCTGTCTTCCCCTCCCCCAATAAATAAATAAACATAAAAGAAAAATAGACTTTAAATCATGGCCATTGATGGGCTCTTACAAGACTTTTTTTCTTCTTTTTTTTAATCTTTATTTATTTTTGAGAGAGCAGGTATGAGTGGGGGATGGCAGAGAGATAGGGAGACAGAGGATCCCAAGCCGGCTCCGCACTGTCAGCACAGACCTCGATGCGGGGGTCGAACTGATGAAACATGAAATCATGACCTGAGCTGAAATCAAGAGTAGGTTGCTTAATCAACTGGGCCACCCAGGTGTCCCTCTTACAAGACTTTCACTGACTGTCTATATACAGTTCTAATGAAATAGTCACTTATTAAATAACAAGGACAGTGGCTTGTAACATGTATATTCACATTATTGCTATGCATATATGTTATTTACATGGTCATAGATTCCCTTTCCTTAGTAAAGAACACTTGATAAAATCATAAAGTTTGGGATGGAATAGCTTATTTTGTATTAAAAGAATTTTTTTTTAACACTTATTCATTTTTGAGAGATAGAGCATGAGCAGGGGAGGGGCAGAGAAGGAGGGGAAGATACTGAATCCGAAGGAGGTGCCAGGCTCTGAGCTGTCAGCACAGAGCCCTGCCCAGTATGGGGCTTGAACCCACAAATTATGAGATCATGATCTGAGCTGAAGTCGGACTCTCAACTGACTGAGCCCAGGCCCCCGTTAATTTTATTTTAGAGAGAGAGAGAGAATGCATGAATGAGGGAGAGGGGCACAGGGATAAAGAGAGAGAATCTCAAGCAGGTTCCACACTCAGCGTGGAGCATGATGTGGGGCTTGATCCCATGACCCTGGGATCACCACCCGAGTGGAAATCAAGAGTCAGTTGCTCAACCGACTGAGCCACCCAGGTGCCCCGGGATGAAATAGAGTTTAGAAGCTTACCAGAATCTTAAGAGACTATTTTGGAGTACCATATTAGAAATTCAGAAAAAATTATTTGTTTAATATTCAGGTTTAAAAATCATTCCATATACATTATATCAGAACTTATAACTAAAGACCAATAAACTTGTGGATTATTACATTAAAAATAATTTTTTTTTAATGGAAATTTGATTAGATAAAAGAATAAACCCTACAAAATTGTGGAGGTCAGATTCTGATCAAGAAACTAAGTGGCTGAAAGTTCACTCTGAGAGCACCTTGCAAAGGCTTCTAAAACCCATAGAAGAGAGGCTTGAAAATATCTGCAACATGAAATGAACACTGGTGGCAAACTAAGTTGGTATATTTCTGGAGGAAAGTTACTTATTTGGCAGTTTGTTTTTATTTTATTTTATTATTTTTTAATTTCAATATGAAGTTTATTGTCAGATTGATTTTCATACAACACCCAGTGCTCATCCCAAAAGGTGCCCTCCTCAATGCCCATCACCCACCCTCTTCCTTCCTCCCACCCCCCCATCAACCCTCAGTTTGTTCTCAGTTTTTAAGTCTCTTATGTTTTGGCTCCCTCCCTCTCTAACCATTTTTTTTTTCCTTCCCCTCCCCCATGGGTTTCTGTTAAGTTTCTCAGGATCCACATAAGAGTGAAAACATATGGTATCTGTCTTTCTCTCTATGACTTATTTCACTTAGCATAACACTCTCCAGTTCCATCCACGTTGCTATAAAAGGCCCTATTTCATTCTTTGTCATTGCCACGTAGTGCTCCATTGTGTATGTAAACCACAATTTCTTTATCCATTCATCAGTTGATGGACATTTAGGCTCTTTCCATAATTTGGCTATTGTTGAGAGTGCTGCTATAAACATTGGGGTACAAGTGCCCTTATGCATCAGTACTCCTGTATCCCTTGGGTAAATTCCTAGCAGTGCTGTTGCTGGGTCATAGGGTAGATCTGTTTTTTGGCAGTTTGTTTTAAAGGTCTTTAGAAGGTTTGATCCTTTTGGTGTAGTAATTATGAGGAATCATCCTGAAGAAAGAATAGGAGATTCTTAAATTAAAGATGCTTGTAAACAAATGTCTTTCAAGAGTAGTGAAGAGCACGTTAAGTAAATTAATAGCCATATGATCCGAAACTGCAGTAGTTCTCCCTTGTCCGCGGTTCACTTTCTGAGGTTTCACTTACTGTGGTCAGCTGTGGTCCAGTTGATGATCCTGCTTGAGATACATCATCAGGTCAGTGATAGCCTAATGCTGCGACACTATGCTTATGTCAGCTCACTTCATTTCACTTCACCTCACTCACTTCATGTCATCACCTAGGCCTTTGATCATCTCACATCATCACAAGAAGCATGAGTGCAGTACAATCAGATATTTTGAGGGAGATACCCCATGCACATAGCTTTTATTACAGTATATTGTTGTAACTGTTACATTATTAGCTATTGTTAATCTTTTACTCTGTGAACATATAAAATTTTATCATAGGTGTGTATGTGTAGGGAAAAACAGTGTGTGTGTAGGGTTTGGCACTATTCATGGCTTCAAGCAGTTGCTAGGGGGCTTGGGACATATGTGCTGGAGATAAGGGGGGGACTACTGTATTGAAATTATGTTCTCGAAGAATTTTTGAGTCAGTAAATATGCTCATGATACAATATAAAGGGGAAGATATGTTAGTTACGAAAGCAGCCACTGCAGTTCTGATTTTGTATGTACACACACATATATGAATATATTTGTATATAAAAATACTGAAGAGTTAAAGCACAGTGTTCTGGCTGGTGAAATTACAAGTGAGTTTTATGTTCTGATGTGGTTCTCTCTATTTTTGAAATGTTGTGCCATGACCTCCTATTACTACTATACTAAGAAAAAAGCAAAGAAATGGGAAGGAAGCTAGAATGATGTCAGTTGCAGCTCTTGATGATCAAGGTGTAAAATCGCTGTCAGGTATGACAAGAAAGATTGTAGTTAAGACAGAATGTAGACAACGTGGTAAGACCACGGTAAGACTGTATACAGTAGTCTTTTTATAGGAACATCTGAGCTTTCTCTCTTTTTTTTTAGTCTTAAAAATTAGATCTTTAAAATAGTTATTGACTCAGATAGTGATGTTTACAACCTGAATGTAAGTCTGTAGGATCACTTTTTATGTGTTACATATGCTAACTGCACAAGAGTTTGAAAGATCTTAAAGACAGAGATGAGAATTTATTGCTACACGTCTAATGTGACAAGTAGATAGTTACCGCGTCAGAGAATTCTGGAAAATTTTCAGTGATTCTCTCACCCACAGGTAACCCTGGATGTGAAGGCTGGTAAATTACACTTCTGAATTTGACAGGCTTGTAAAATTTTGTGAAGTACAGCATAGCAGTGGTACACATACAAAGAAGCAAATCCTACTAGTAGATGGAGTTCTCAGCGGGTATCTGTAAGCAGATGGACAAGGGCCACATAACAGACATAAGTGAAGGATTTTCAAGAATCTTTGAGAAAGTTTTGTATATGGTGCTTCCGAAAGCTTATTTTCTGTTTTTTCCTTCTTTCCCCTTTAAACGTAACATTTATTTATGTTTTCATGTTGCCTTGAATTTAATTCACATTTTGATAATTCTTTAAGCACAAATAACATGACAGATACATTTAAAAAATGGATTTGGGGGAGGTCTGTATGCAGCTACTAAACTCTGTTGTAGCATAGGTTATCAGCACACTTTTTCTGTAAAGGGCCAGCAAGTAAATATTAAAGGCTTTGTGGACTTCATACAGTCTTTGTTGCATAGCTTCTCTGTTTTGTTCTTGTAAATCGTTCTTAGTCAAGGACTATCCAGAAAACAGGTTGAAGGTTGGATTTGATCCTTGGGCCATGCTCTAGTGTGTCTGATTGGGTCATTTTACTTGTCGGTTCAATCAGTACCAGTCATCAAAGCAAACCCAAGTCACCATTAGAATGGTGAAGAATGTTTTATTGTGAATTGAGACTCCCCTTAAAGCCAGAACACAATGGTTTGGGTAAATAGACTCCCTCTAAATACCCTGGATGTGTATTGATGGTAATAATGTATTCGGTATGCACAGGAACGCGCCTCTTTAGATGTAGTCAGACCTAGCACATGATGGATAGAATATTTCCTAACGTCCCCGAGAATATATTGGTCGTTTGCGAACTTTGACAGTATAAGCAGAATAGTGCTAATCACGAAAGCAGTGTCGAGGGACTTCACACCGATAGTGTACATTTTAATTGTAAAGATTGGACTATACTTTGACATGGTCGCCTTAACATTCCTTCCTTGAAAAAGGATTGAATGAAGCCTCTCAAAATTAGACAGGATATATTTTGGCTTGCGTTTGGATGTAGTAATCAAGTTTATCTTTTTATTTTCTTTACTTTAAAGAAAGGGATGGTTTTTCAAAGCAGGCCAGAAATTAAGATTTCTTTTAATGTTAAGTTTTAGAGTGAGTTGTGTGGAGGTGGTAAGGATAATACTTCATTTCAGTTAAGTTTTGGAAAATGCTTCTGAGTTCCTGCGAGATTAAAAACAAAGTATTTCTCTTGTCTTCAGCTCCGTGTTGATATGCATTCATTAAGTTATGATTCTACCTTGAAGTGGAATCCACTTGATTCTTAGATAAACATTTTCAAAAGAAATTGGCTTTGGCTAACGTAATTGTGCCCATTAAAGTGTGTGCGGGCCCAGCCTGATCAGGTTGTTGTGGCTTCTCAGTGCTGGCAGCTGGCACGACAGGCCTGGTATGTGGACGCACATTTCATCGTTCAGATGGATGAGGCGAGGCACCTGTTGGGCTCGCCTCAGCAAACCCAGGTATTGGCTTATTACCTTGGTTGATTTTTGTTATCATTCATTTAGTCAGAAATCGTGTAAAGTGAAATTCTCTGTATAGCACTGAAATTCTTTTAAAGAGAGAGAACTGTTCTTTTCAGCTGTTTCTTTTCAAGAGAGAGAACTGTTGCTAAGGTTGATCGAGCCGTATTTCTTGTAGCTAGGTATGATGTGAAATTGGTCAAAATTTGCATGCCTGCTATTCTGCCATTTCCCAAAAGGCGAGGAAGTGTGTAAGCTTTAAGGCGGATTTCAAAATGTGGCAAGCATTAATGGCAAGATGGGTTTTCTTTTTATTAAGAAATATCTTTTTAAATTGTAGGATATATTTTGTTTTTAAGGTGTTTCTGAATTATTCAATCTTAAAAATACGTTACTTTAAATACCTAAGCTTACTATCGTAACTTCATCAAAATACATTTTATTAAAATAATAAAACCCATTTTTGATATTTTATTTAATTTTATTTTTAAATGTTTTTTGTTTTTGTTTTTTTTGAGAGAGTGGGCACAAGTGGGGGAAGGGCAGAGAGAGGGGGACAGAGGATCCGAATCGGGCTCCATGCTGACAGCAGAGACTATGATGCGGGGCTCAAACTCATGAACCCTGAGATCATGACCTGAGGCGAAGTCGGAAGCTTAACCAATTGAGCCACCCAGGTGCCCCTAGCCTGTTAATTTTTTGGAAAATTAAATCTTACTAGCTGTAACTTCTACTAGAAAGTCTATGTCGTTTTAGAGAGACATATGCTTTAAAATAGAACAGGGAGGCGCCTGGGTGGCTAGTGGGTTGAGCATCTGGCTTCGCTCAGGTCATGATCTCACGGTTCGTGAGTTCGAGTCCCACGTTGGGCTCTGTGCTGAAAGCTCAGAGCTTGGAGCCTGCTTCAGATTCTGTCTCCCTCTCTCTGCCCCTCCACTGCTCATGCTCTGTCTGTCTGTCTCTCTCTCTCAAAAATAAACAAACATTAAAAAAAATTGAACATATGATGTACCTTCTGTGGGAAGAGCTATATTTCTTAGTACTTTTATTTTCCAGAGAGCCGATTTAAAAAAAGGTAAGGAGGAACAAACACGCACTGTTTTCTGGGTTCTGTTAAGGATACTTTCCCAGTCTGCCGTATTATATTATGGTTGTTATATTAACCTGTTTTGTTAATAAAAAGAAAAAAAGGACAGGTGAACATAGATTTTATGTAAACTAGAGAGTGTAGTATACTTTTATTTTTATTTTAGGACTGATTTTTATGTGAATCTTAGTGCACGTTCTACTCTTTAAGGAGCCAAATGTAACTAGTTAACATACAAACTATTTCTTTAAGTTATCACCCTACTTTTCTAGTTTGCATCTAGTGAAATATGTGTAGAGAATGAGAAAAATATAATGTAATTTTTAATAATTCCACACATGCACATGGCAAATTCTGCTAGAATTCATTTGTTATTCATATAAAGCCACATTTTTGAATACTAACTTTAGTATGTAGTTACGTATGTTTGTGTAGTCTTATGTGTTCTATTTAAAAAAAAATTTTTTTTAATGTTTTTATTTACTTTTGAAGGAGAGAGAGAGCATGAGCAGGGGAGGAGCAGAGAGAGAGGGAGACATAGAATTTGAAGCAGACTCCAGGCTCCTAGCTGTCAGCACAGAGCCCGACACGGGGCTGGAACTCACGGACTGTGAGATCATGACCTGAGCCGAAGTCGGACGTTAATTGACTGAGCCAGCCAGCCTCCCGTTATGTTTTTTATTTTTAAATTACTATTGGAACTTGTAAACTCCTGTTATTTATTACATGCACAAATAGCTATTCATATGTGTTATTTTTCTTAAAGGTTTCTCTAACAATATTTCTCTTCCCTTATACTTTGGAACTTTAAAGTATGTAAATGGATATTCAAATTTTTAAAATAATTTTTTAATTAATTCATTTTTGAGAGACAGAACATGAGTGGGGGAGGGGCAGAGAGAGAGAGGGAGAGAAAGAATCCAAAGCAGGCTCCGGGCTCTGAGCTGTCGGCACAGAGCCTGAGGCGGGGCCCCGAACCCACGAACCGGGAGATCATGATCTGAGCCAAAGTCAGACGTTAAGTGACTGAGCCAGTCAGGCGGCCCACTATTCAAATTTTTAATACAGTGTTTTAATTAGATTTGTTTTCCTAATATTGTAAGCAGATGTTTCCATTAAGGAGATGTTCAATATTTTTAAAAAGTTTCTTTTTCCTTTTTTCCTTAAGAATTTATAAGACGTTCTCGGCATCATGTATTCAAAAGAAGATTTGAAAAGAAAACAGTTCAGCAGTACCATTAAAAAGTAGCTTTTTCCAAAAATGGATGTATAGATTTTAGAACAATTTTTTTATTCACGTATTTTAAACTTTCCTAAGAATAAGTAGAAAATGTCCTTCCCTCTTTTGCTGCTTTGTCTTCTCTCTCACAGCACCGTTTCAAAATGGCAAGGGAGGAAGCTGTCAGTTCAGATCTTTCTTTCAATTGTTTCTTGACCATGTAGATCTTGATTCCCTGCCTTATTTGACACACATATTCTCTCTCACGCTCACGTGCACACGTGGGAGTGCAAGCGAGTGTGCTCGCCGTTGTGTAATAAGCTAGGCTTTACCCTCTCCTCCCATAATTCCTGCCTGACAACTGTCTCAATGTGGTCACGAACAGAAAGTTTCTTCTGGATTGTATTTGTTAATAGCACTGAAAGAAAAAAAGTCCATTGTAGTTTCCACATAGCACATTTCTTACTGGCTTTAGGTGATTTTAGTTTCAGTGGTCCCTATGGTATGTTTAAGCAGATTTTCATATTAATATAAAATACTTCATTTTATTAAAATATAGTTAGCTTTATCTTAAGTGTTCAGGTGTTAAGAATGTTCGTATTCAACTAAGTACGTGTCTTTATGTAACTTGGGTGAGAGTTTATTCGCTTAAAGTTTTGTTTCCAGCACGGATTAAAGGCAGATAAGTAGTATATGTATATAATTTGTAGCTTGATGGAGTGGAATTGATAATGATGAAGTTTTATGTTTTTGTATGTTTAAATTTGATTTATTCTACTCTTTTAGTTTTTATGTTTTTGATATATAAAATATTCAAACTCCTTTTCTACTTATGCTTTAGGTTCAACCTTAAAGTGCAATTGCAAATTCTAGCAAGCTTCATGCTTACGGGAGTTTCTGGAGGCGCAAAGTATGCTCAGAATGGACAACTTTTTGGTCGCTTTAAGCTTACTGAAACACTTTCTGAAGATACTTTGGCTGGACGGCTGGTGATGACCAAAGTCAATGCTGTTTATTTATTACCAGTCCCTAAAGAGAAGTTAGTACAGACCCAGGGAACCAAAGAGAAGGTTTATGAAGCTACTATTGAAGAGAAAACAAAAGAATATATATTTTTAAGGATATCCAGGGAATGCTGTGAAGAACTTAATCTTCGGCCTGATTATGACACACAGGTGTGTTTCGATGTGGGGCAACTTAACTGTGGTTGTCTTAGTGTCCTTGTTTTCATTCCTCTGCCGTCATGAGAAGTGCAGTTGACTTTGAAGTGTTATAGTGGCTGGTGGAGAATTGGACCTTAAAACCAGTTGTCTTTATCTAAGTTCCAGTCTTATACAAGGCCAAACTTTCTGATTAGAGTTTTGTTTTATTTTATATGTTTTTTTAAGTTTGTTTATTTATTTATTTAAAAAAAATTTTTTTTTTTCAACGTTTATTTTTGGGACAGAGAGAGACAGAGCATGAGCGGGGGAGGGGCAGAGAGAGAGGGAGACACAGAATCAGAAACAGGCTCCAGGCTCTGAGCCATCAGCCCAGAGCCCGACGCGGGGCTCGAACTCACGGACCGCGAGATCGCGACCTGGCTGAAGTTGGACGCTCAACCGACTGCGCCACCCAGGCGCCCCTAAGTTTATTTATTTTGAGAGAGAGAGACAGAGAGAGAGAGAGAGAAAGAGAGAGAGAGAGAGAGAGAGAATCCCAAGCAAGCTTCACACTGTCATCGTGTAGCCCAACGTGGGGCTTCAGCTTATGAACTGTGAGATCGTGGCCTGTGTGGAAATCAAGTGTTGGACGCTTAATCGACTGAGCCACCCAGGCGCCCTGAATTGTATTTTATGTATTTCTTTTTTTTTTTAATGGATATTTTATTTTTTTTAATTTTTTTTTTTCCAACGTTTATTTATTTTTGAGACAGAGAGAGACAGAGCATGAACGGGCGAGGGGCAGAGAGAGAGGGAGACACAGAATCGGAAACAGGCTCCAGGCTCCGAGCCACCAGCCCAGAGCCCGACGCGGGGCTCGAACTCACGGACCGTGAGATCGTGACCTGGTTGAAGTCGGACGCTTAACCGACTGCGCCACCCAGGCGCCCCTGGATATTTTATTTTTAAGTAATCTCTACACCCAGTGTGGGGCTCGAACTCACAACCCCCGAGATCAAGAGTTACACGCTCTACCAACTAAGCCAGCCAGGCAACCCTGGAATTTTAAATCAGCAGAAGAACAAATTAAAGGAAGCTAAGCTACATCCAGGGACACTTCTCACCTGAGGTGGTTCATATTCTCTTCTCTGTATGGTTTTTTTGGTGAACATGTTTTCACTCTGCCCTAGTTAACCAGAAAGCTAATCATTCACTCATTCATTTGTTCATTTATTTTTTTATGTAAGTAGGCTCCATGCCTAGTGTGGAACCCAACACGGGGCTTGAACTCAAGAGTTTGATATCAGGACCTGAGCTGAGGTGAAGAGTCTGATGCTTAACCGCCTGAGCCACCCGGGCGCCCCTCTTTTTTAAAATTTTCTTCCTTTCTTTCCTTTTCCTTTTTATTTATTTAATTTTTTTTTTTTTTTTTTTTTTTTTTTACATTTACTTATTTATGAGAGACAGAGAGAGAGCGCAAGCAGGGGAGGGGCAGAGAGAGGAGGAGACACAGAATCCGAAGCAGGCTCCAGGCTCTGAGTTGTCAGCATGGAGCCCAATGCGGCATGAACCATGAGATCACGACCTGAGCCGAGGTTGGATGCTCAACTGACTGAGCCACTCAAGCACCCCCTTTTTCTTTTAAAACATAAAATTTGGTGAATGTTATTTATTTGTAGTAAATTGATAGTGTCCTATGCTTGGTTTTTATCACTTGAAAGCTGATATTTCACATATGTTCTACTGATTTTATCAAATATGTTATTAATAGGAATATGGTGGAATCAGATAACCTTTATTTAGATATGAAGTAATTCACAAGCACTTCACTTTAGAGGTTAAAATGAGGTTAATAATGATATATACATCATTGGTACTACTAAATGAGATCATTTATGTAAAGTGCATAGTAAAGCAAATATTAGCCATAATAATTTATTAAAGTCTCATTACATTTAAAAGAATCTCTAAACTTGGCTTCCCTTTAAAGGTTATCTCCACAAAGTTTTCTAGCAAACAAGGTGCAAGTATTGATGTTTGTGTTAATGGTTGTTTGTTTGTGTTAATGTGTTTTTTTGTTTTTTTTTTTTAATTTTATTTTGTGTTTCAGGTTGAACTTCAGTTTCAATTAAATCGATTACCCCTCTGTGAAATGCATTATGCACTAGACAGGATCAAGGACAATGGGGTTTTGTTTCCAGACATCACTATGACTCCAACCATACCTTGGAGTCCCAACAGGTATAAAAAAGGAGATGCCTCCTTAAAGGAAGTTATGTTAATCTTATGTTGAACATCTGTATCAAATAATGTCAATATAGTTTTATAAGAGAATTTGCTATAATCTCCAGGCACCGTGTTCTAGTTGAGAAAGGAGAGTAAAAGAGCCCTTAGAAGGGAACATTTGGGATTGGTCATGTATTTTCTTCACTTTTTCTCAGTGTCTAAATGAGTTCTATCGTTTTTCTCAACAACCTTAATTTGACAGAATGCCAAGCAATTCAGGAATATTTTTGAGTAGAAGTTGAATAGGAAAATTAGGACTTTTTAAAAAGTGGTTCAAGCAGTTAATTTAAAATCATTTTTTCATATAGGAGGCCTTTTTATAATTTAAGAAAATGGAGAAAGTATCACAGAAGATAATATTTCTGAAACTGCTCTCAGGTTAATGGTTGTATAAATATTTTCCTGCTTAAATTCACTTTGGTGCATCTTCACGAGTATCTTTTTATTTACTTGAGAGAGAGAGAGAGAGAGAGAAAGAACTAAAGGAGCAAGAGAGAGGTAGAGAGAGAATCTCAAGCAGGCTCTGCACCATTAGCGTGGAGCCCGATGCACGACTCAAACTCATGAACCGTGAGATCATGACCTGAGCCAAAATCAAGAGTTGGATGCTTAACCAACTGAGCCACCTGGGTGCCCCTTCATAAATATCTTTATAGTGATAGTTCTAATTTGTTTCCATACGAACAGTGACAGACGCATGAGTGCATCTTTCTCTTCGTCCTTTTCCTTGGATTTTTATCCTCCTGGCCCCTGCTGATGCCCTATTCATTCTACCTTTCTTTTCCTTTTCTTTCTTTTTTAATCTCAGTGGCTCTCCGCAATAGAAGTGTATTTATTTACTACTCATGTCACTCCAGTCATGGTTGGGCAGCCCGGTTCCATCACTGATGGAGGATCTGGTGTCTTCAGTACGTGGTTTCCAAGGTTTCACCCTGCATGTTGACGTCCAGCTGACAGGCAGGGAAAGAATGAGCACAGGATCATGTGGGACATTTTTATGGGCCAGGCCTAGAAGTGGCATATATCTCTTCCCCTCACGTTCCATTTCTTTTGATTCTAAAAAGAGAACAAAGCACACCATGCCTCACAACACACACACAAAATTATTTCTCCCTTGTTTTGCTTACCTTCACTATCCCTTTTCCATTCTTTTTTTTTTCACTGCCAAAATTCTCAAGCAGGAGTCGTTT
This sequence comes from Herpailurus yagouaroundi, assembly GCF_014898765.1. NCBI lineage: Eukaryota > Metazoa > Chordata > Mammalia > Carnivora > Felidae > Herpailurus > Herpailurus yagouaroundi. The sequence goes on from NW_024412437.1 coordinate 2,806,199, forward strand.
ATGTTTCTGCTATTCTTATATACTTACCCTGTAATCTCTGTTTTTCCCTTCCTCACTCTCCTGAAAGCAATCAGTGATCTACTAATTGTAAAAATCCAGTCTTCTCAATTCCCATTTGATTCATCTTTTCTCTACCCTTCCCCCTCCATCCATTCTTACAGTCAGTGTATAATTTAGAGCTGGACTATGTCAGTAGCCTTCTAGTCGGTCTTCTGTCCTGCTGGCTGTGTTTCCGTTCTCTCTGGTCCAGCCCACACGTTTCTTCCAGTTAGTTTGCTAAAATAATCATTTCGTTTCACTGCTTACAAATCTCTGAAGGCATCTCCTTGTTATGTTGATAGTTTGCGCAGCTGAACACCAACCCTTTATGTGGTTCCATTGGCAGGGTTTTCCAACAGTAGCTTCAGATTTCTTTTATTTTTTCTACTTGACACCTCCTTTCTCCCTCTAAACCCCCATGTCCTAGCTGGATTGAATCGCCTTGAAGTTTGTTTAATTGGCCCTATGCTTAATTTCTTACAAATTAAAAAAAAAAAATTGTAAAAGTTACATAACACAAAACTTGCTCTCTAGACTTTTTTTTTTTTTTTTTTAACCTTTAGGGGGAGAGATAGAGGATAGAGATACATCGCACAAGTGGGGTGGTGGGGGGAGAGAGAGAGAGAGAGAGAGAGAGAGAGAGAGACAGAGAATATGAATCTTCAGCAGGCTCCATGCTTAGCATGGAGCCTGATGCAGGGCTGGATCCCACAACCCTGAGATCATGACCTGAGTGGAGATCAAGAGTTAGACGTTTAACCGACTGAGCCACCCAGGCGCCCCCCCTGCCCCCATACCACTGTAATTTAAATAGTAACTAAACGGTAACTGAGGGTAGGAACATACCCAGAAGCCATTAGCCATTTAAAATCTTTTCTGGGGGGCGCCTGGGTGGCGCAGTCGGTTAAGCGTCCGACTTCAGCCAGGTCACGATCTCGCAGTCCGTGAGTTCGAGCCCCGCGTCGGGCTCTGGGCTGATGGCTCGGAGCCTGGAGCCTGTTTCCGATTCTGTGTCTCCCTCTCTCTCTGCCCCTCCCCCGTTCATGCTCTGTCTCTCTCTGTTCCAAAAATAAATAAACATAGGAAAAAAAATGCTTTTAAAATCTTTTCTGGGATAAGGTGGAATATAGATAAATGAAGTTGAGAAATTATTCTTGAGCATGTGGTCTCTGAAGTAAATGTAACAATGCATTAGACCAGGGGGAAAAGGACATTGGATTAGTTTAGTTCAGGGATTAAATATTTTTTATTCAGAATAAACTTGAACAGACTGTCTTCCTTTAAACTGTGAAAATCAGAGATAATTTGCATGTGTATTGTAAGTCCTCTTCCCTTTATTGAGCAGGTGGTGTAATAAAAGACAACTTGTTGGACTCATGGACCTTCTTCATTCATGACCAGAAACTGTAGAAGGGACTGACATTGATGGTTTCTTATCTGACATGAAGCATTTGTTTACACTAAAGCAGTTGATGAGTAGAATGGGCTATATAAATAAAATACAGAGGAATTGTATTTGAGAACTGTACCCATAAATCTGTCATCAATCCCTTAGATTTATACTTTTTTATTTAACCTACTGTTTGTCTCATTTATAAGGTCATTGAAGTCATCAAATATGAAGAACTGGAGGGTGTTTTTAAAATTTGTGTTTGTTTTTGAAAGTGTGTATTAGCCAAGTAACATCTCTCAGTAGACGTAGTAATAGAAGCTAACGTTAATTGAGCACTCATTGCTCAGTTATTTCCCTAAACAGCTTGCACGTATTCTCATTTGATCTTAGAATGACCATCTGATGCGCATATCATTATTTCCCTGTATAGATAATTGGGGATAATAGCCATTGGGGTCAGGTATGAATGCAAGTAACAGCTTACTGAACTAACCGTGGCTTAAACAGGTAGAGAAAGAGGCCCAGAGGTAGGTGGTCTAGGACTTGCAAGGACTCTGTAGTACCGTCAGGGACCCAGGTCTCACCTCCTCTGCGCCATAGAGCATGTTGGTTTCCTTCTTGATGTCCATTACCTCTTGATTATGAGATGGCAGCTGCAGTTTTACTTACCACGAGCTCATTCCAGCCAGGTGAAGGAGGAAGCCAGAGGAGCAAGAAGGGCTTTCTTCTGGTGAGGCTTTGTTTGTGTTCTATTGAGTACAGAAGCCCTTCTGAGGTACCTCTTCCTATACCTCATTGGGCAGAATTGGCTATTTAGCAGAGGAGGCTGAGGAATGGAGTGTCCTAGCTGTCTAGGCTCAGCAGTAGAGGAAGGCAGAGGGGATGCCATGGATGGTTTGGGGTAACCATTGCACAGTTCTCTCTCTAGATTGGATCTGGGCTTAGTGATCACCAAAAGTAATTTCCTCTTTACAGAAAATGGAACACTGCTATGTTCTGGCAGAATTATGAGTCACTAAGCTGTTTAATGATGAGAGATGCTTTGGAGTAAAAAGCTTGAGCTTTAGTGGACAGTTGCCAGGAAAACTAGTGCCACTGGTCAGAGTTCTTTTGTTTTTACTTAAAAATATTAAATTCCGGAAAAGTAAGTAGTGATGTGTTTATATAGTCAACGTTTATTTCCTAAGGTTTTACATTTCCTAGGAGACCTTCATTTGTTTGAAATTATCTGTCTGAATGGAGCATCAGTTACAATTTTTTAAAACTGAAAGTGTTAAGATTTTCCATGAATTACTCGGTTCTGATATAAGTGGAGTATAGCCTCTGAGAGAAGGAATTTTCCTCTAAACCATGGTCTCCTATTGCAGGATTATTTTGTAGGCACTTTGATTGTGAATTTTCTAAGAGTCTCTTTACATGCCCGTCCTATTTTGGTTCACATCCCTAGCATTTTTGCCATAGTTGTTGCAATATTTAGTATTTTAATTGTAGTTGTGAGAAAGAATGCTGTTGATTCTCTACTTGGTTTGATCCCTTTCAGCATCTGCTGTCCATTTAAATCTTCGAAACTTAGCCAAGTCGTAGAAGGGACGCTCATAAGATAGATCTCATTACAGCAGCCATTTGTGCTACCATGACAGGTGTTCTCTACCCTGCAAAGTAGGACATATATATATTATGTGGGAAAATATTAGAAAACAATTCGTATTGTTTGGCTTTTGATATCTTTTTTTAAAAAACTGCTATTTTCTGAATTCGGAACTTTGTGACATTTGAGTATCTCTCAACCAAGGACGTAGAAGTTTTTTCTTTGCCTCTTGTTTTAAACTTCACTAAAGAAATCTTTCCGTGAACTAGAATTTGAAATTCGGTTCATCTCCCTTTTGCATTTTACTTGCTAATGTGAAGAAACTAATACTTCTTTATTACCAGAAAAGTTTTCGGATACCTTTATGTAACGGGGAAATTACATTTTTGAGCCATTGCCATTACTATTTATAGACATGGCAGCAGCTAGACTTGTGTGCTTTCTAAAGTTATCAGAATCTTTCTGCACTTGGAATAGGACAAAGTAATTAAAGTGAGTTTTGATCAACAGCCTGTGCCAACTCTGTTGGGTAATTTTCTAAAAAGAAGTTATAGAATAAGCATTTGTTGTTACAGACACTGTTTCTTGAGTATTAAAAAAAAGTTGTTGTTTTTTTAATATTTTTGAGAGACAGAGCATGTGTGGGAGAGGGGCAGAGAGAGGGACACACACACACACACACACACACACACACACACACCCACGCCCAAAGCAGGCTCCAGGCTCTGATCTGTCACCACAGAGCCCGATGCGGGGCTCCCAACTCACGGACTGTGAGATCATGACCTGAGTTGGAGTTGGACACTTCACTGACTGAGCCACCCAGGCGCCCCTGTTTCTTTAGTATTTTTAGTGGTTCCATAAAATTAAGCATCCTCTTGTGTTTTGTTTATTAAAAGATGCATGTGTTTAAAATAAATTTTTATTTCCTATAGACAGTGGGACGAACAATTGGATCCTCGGCTGAATGCAAAACAGAAAGAGGCTGTTCTGGCCATCACAACTCCTCTTTCAATCCAGCTGCCTCCCGTCCTCATCATCGGGCCCTATGGGACAGGCAAAACGTTCACTCTAGCTCAGGCCGTCAAGCACATACTCCAGCAGCAGGAGACGAGGTGAGATGGTGCTATGTGTGCTCCGATTTCATTAGGAGGGCACAACCTCTGTTCTTGTTGTGAATGCAAAGCTAAGACAATTTTTAATTCAGCTTGGAAAAATTGGAAAAAAAAAAAAAAAAGACCCACACCAAAACCCCAAAGGACTAAAATTTGAATTCTTTCAAAATATACAATTTCAAAATACACAATTTTAAAAATTGGCAATGTAGAGAATGATAGCTTTTAAGTAGCCATCAAAGCTCCAAGACTGCTAAGGAATTGTGATATATGCTAGAGCCAGACGAGTTGGGCATGTAAAAAACATTTCGTGTGATAGATTTAAAAAATGATTTGGGGGAACCAGTTTCCTCGACAGCTTAAAGAGTAGTACAGTTTCCTAAAAACATCACTGAATGATATGTAGACAAGACTGAGTAGGCTGAGGGGAATGTGTAATGTTAAGATGGCCGCTGCTTTTGTTTGGTATTCTACTGCTTGAATAGCTTTGTGTTTTATCATTCTTTTTATTTGCACCGTTTATTTCAGCAGGATTCTCATTTGCACCCATTCTAATAGTGCTGCTGATCTCTACATAAAGGATTATTTACATCCATATGTAGAAGCAGGCAATCCCCAGGCAAGACCTCTCAGGTATTTTTTTAAGGCTTATTATGTATCTGTATCATACTTTGTTATTCTTAAGAAAAGGTGTCTGTAAAGATTTTAGTAACTTCGAGAATACAAAATCTTGAACTGTGTATTGGCATTTGGAGGTTATGCCTTTTGAAGAAGCCATTTAAAATTAAGGAAAAATTAAAAAATTTTCGACCATTCATTTCGTAAACATTAAGCAAAGAGAAAGACATCCTTTTTTAAGTTTTGTATGTAAAAATGTTGAGCAGATTTTGATGTGTACCTCTAAAAGCTACTATGATGAAATAATATAAATATGATTTGTTTAAATCAAATTTAATTAAAATTCTAGCATAGTTTGCATGGCAGAGTAGTCATGCAGTGGTCATAAGATTTTGACTGTGATCATGCAGGTAATTTCATAGGAATTACCCATTAGAGACACATGAAATACTGAAATGATCTCTGTAACAAAATGTAACTGACTGGTATTTACAACTTTTTGCTATCTTGTAAGAGACAAAGTGTAGAAGAAACGTTTACGTTGATATAGAAAGGTCCTTTTGAGTGTATATGGATATAAAATGTACTTAAACACAGATTGTGGGGGAATAAAATCCTTTTCTTCAGAAAACAATAAAGAATCATTAAATGGTTGTTTCTTACACCATTTGCTTTCATTGTTATATGAATTAATGTTTAGTTTTGCCATTTTACAAACTAATATGTCATGCCCTGTGTTGTTTGAATACAATTATTGTTTATCAGTTAATTTCTAACCACACTTTTGAATCATAATCCACTAACTTTTTATTTCTAGTTGAGTCCAGGCATGGAAAAATGAGATTATGCTATTTAATTCTTAATAAGCACAACCAAAGCCATTTGAATGATTTTACAATTGCATAAAAAAGAATAAAAGAGAAAAATGTGGTGTGACCTGCTAACACAGGGTTTTATGCCATACTTTGTTTCAACTCTGGAAGATAAATTAGAGCAGAAGTAATCCAGTAGAACCCGGTTGTATTTAATAAGAAAACATCACCTATATATAATCACTGTAAATGAAAATGAAAATGTGGTATTTATCAGTGGATAAGTTCATCAGTACCTATTTTGTTTCAGATTTGAATCTTTTTTAGTCATAAGTGAAAACTCAGTAGTGAGTAGCAGTTTTGCTCTGAGTGTCCTTACTTTAGTGGAGGTGTTTGTTTTGTTTGCTTTTATTGTTGGTGTGTGTGTCTGTTTATGTTTGTGTATGTATGTGTTATATGGGGATGGTGACAACCTCAATTATCATGGTGTACTTGACTTAGAAACAGTGGAGGAAAGCCCCCTGGAATCTTGATTGACCTAGGATAGGTCATTTGATATTTGGGGCAGAAGAGCCCCACCATGTGACTAGCATTGTGTTTAGCTTTTCTCATGTAAAGTAATGTTTTGGAGGTTATCATCCACATAGCACATTGAAATCTGTAGAATAAGAAGTTCTGTTTCAATAGGGTCTGTATAGTTGTAGTGGTCCACAAACAGAAACTCGCCTCTAGCAGAAAATCTCACCTCTCCACACATCTCAAGAGTGGTTCAGTCAAAAAGCTTGAAAAATATCTAAATATAAATTTCAAATTATTTTATTTAGTAAATGGGGTAAAATAAGAAAAGTCTTGACTTTCGTAATAAGTTTCTTTTTGTGGCCCTACATTTTTACCATAGTTTTTCTCTTTGGGAAAGGTGTTAACTTGTAAATGTAGTTCCTAGGAGGATAATGCATTGAATAATTAAAATTTATTAGTGCCATCTGTTACTACATTAACTCAGATTAGTTTACAGTTGCCCTGCTAGACCTCAAACACGACAGGTTTGGGAGATGGGATAGAGGGCATTAGAATGGCTCTGGGGAGATTAGCTTTATCGGAATTGTCCCAGGATGCAGGGGAAAGAACACAAGAGGGCACCAAGTGTCTGTGTGTGACTTGGAAGATGTGCTGTCTCTATGATGTAAAAGTGTGTCTTCTGCACCGCGTAGTCTAGAGTGGGCCCTGGTAAATGCCATAAAGTGTGGAAATAGTCATAAGCATTAAATCGTTTAATTCAGTCAGTATGTTTAAATATAACACACTTTTATGGTTGAAATGTATAACATTCAGTATTACGTGCCAGGAGTTGAGCTTAAGATATTTGGGGATGGAGGTTTTAGAAGCCATTTTTGATTACATTTTGTTTTGGTTTTTATTTCTTACTTCATTAGAATTAATAGACTTTGAGATGGAAGAGAGAGGAAAACACAGTATCTGTGTGTGGTTCTGCTGATCAGTGTCTGGTTCTGCCAGATTACTTAGTAGATCGAGGTCCTCTGTGGAAAGTGTATATTTATTGCTTTCTGGGCAAGTGGAAGGTATTTATTGTTTTATATAGATTTTCAAAGTAATAGATTTTATTCTGGGATCAAGTCTTTCTGATTCTGTAGTGTCTTGAGTAATAACATTTTGCTGGGTTGTTTATTGCATATGAATTTAAAACATGAATAAAATTTCAGTGAATTAAGATTATGTATTACCAGACAGTCTCCTGCTGCACATAATTCATGTGGGATCCCTGGATGGTTTGTTTCTAGAAGTCTGTAAATTACTTAGTTGGTGTCATATTGCATACTGTGAGCTTGAATATGTCACTTGTCACTATTCTCCAGTTTTGAAAATGTTGGGTGTATTTTTTTACAGTTTGTTTAGTCATTTTGAGAGAGAGAGAGACAGAGGATGCAAGCAGGCAAGGCGCAGAGAGAGAGAGAGAGAGAGAGAGAGAGAGAGAGAATCCCAAGCAGGTGCTGCATTGTCAGTGTGGAGCCCGACGTGGGCCTCGAACTCACAAACCGTGAGATCATGACCTAAGCTGAAACCAAGAGTCATATGCTTAACCAGCTGAGCCACCTGGGCGCCCCTGTTAGGTGTGTTTTAGATAATCCTATAGACAGTGTCCACCTTAACTGTTGCGCAAAATGAAAGTACCAAGAAAATGTTTAAATCGTTTTGAAGTCAGCACTAGAATATTGTACTTTTAAGGAAATACAGGCCTAATGATCAAACTTTGTCTTTTTATTAGCTTCAACATGAGGTGGCTTTCCAAGGTAACTGTAAAAAAAGTCAGTAGTGAGACTTAGAACTTCAACAATTTTTTATTTTTTCTTTGAGGGAGAAGTGGTACTTGGCATGAGTTTTGATGAATAATTTGAAAAACCATTTTTCCAATTTTACCATGGAAAGTATGGAAAATCTAGAAAACAAGGAAGAAAATAAAAATTATCTATAATCTCACCACACAGAGATAAATACTAATAACATTTTGGAGTTTAGTTTCTAGTAATTTATGTGTTTAAACACGTATTTTAGTTAATATTAATGGAATCAGAATTTGTAAATGATTTTTTATATAATTTGTAAAATGAGATTTTTCATATATTTAAAAGTAAATTCTGCTTTGTTGATCTGATTAAACATTTTTTATTAAAACCTAAAATATGTTGTTGAACATTTTTACATATTTTAGAAGTGATATTGGTTACTCTTACCAAGTTTATAGTCCTTCCTATCCAAGTAATGTGTTGTTGTTGTTTTAAGTTTATTTATTTATTTTGAGAGAGAGAACGCACGTGCGTTGGGGAGGGGCAGAGAGAGAGAGAGAGAGAGAGAGAGAGAAAATCTCTAGCAAGTTCTGCACTGTCATTGCAGAGCCTGATGTGAGGCTTGAACCCATGAACTGTGAGATGATGACCTGAGCTAAATAAAACCAAGAGTTGATGCTTAACTGACTGAACTACCCAGGTGCCCCCAGAGTAATGTTTTTAAAATACATTTCTTTTTTTTTATTTATAGAAATATTTATATATTTCATTTATACATATATAATGAATATATATATATATATATATATATTTCATTTATAGCACATGAGCAGGGGAGGGGGGCAGTGGGAGGAGAGGATCTTAAGCAGGCTCCATGCTCAGCGTGGAGCTCAGTGTGGGGCTCGAGCCCATGACCCTGGGATCATGACCTGATCCAGAATCAAGTCAGATGCACAACTGACTGAGCTACTCAGGCGTCCCAAAATATATTTCTTTACTTTTCTCTTATAATTTATACTTAGGATATTTATTAAATACCTTTTTTTGGGGGGGCGGGGCTTTGCTTTTCTTAAAAGCAATAACCAGTTCTAAGTGTTTCATAAAGAACACCTTTTAGAAGATCCTGAGATTAGGATTTGTGCATATTACATTTGAGCTGCCTTTGAAATATCCTAAAGGAGACAAGTGTTAAATAAAATGTTGGATAGCATCCTGGAGCTCAGAGATGAGGTCGTGGCTGGAGAGAGGAAAATGTGAGTTATTAGAGTATTTATTGGTGGTGATCAAAACCATTGGCCTGAGATCGTCAGGAGAAGAACAGAGGCCAAGAAGAGGAGTATGTGAAGACTAAGCCTGGAGGAGCCCTAACCCGGAGAGGAAGAAGGAAGGCAAGGAAAGGTTGAGTCATGGAAGCTAGGGAAGAGAGTGTTGTGGGGAGGGAACGAGCACAGAGCTGGCTGCTGCTAACACATCAAGTACCTTGATGGGCCTGGAGAGTGTCCGGAAGATTTAGTGACATGGACGTTTATGTCCCGTGATCAGACCCCACACTCTTGCTGAGTTCTTTCCTACTTCTTTGACTGCTTCTTGCCAGTTTCCTTTGCCGTATCCCTCTCCTTTTCCCATCAGTAATTCTCCCAACTAGTTTCTTTTTTAGCTACACTTCCTCTCCAACTGATCTCATGTAGTCCCGTAGTTGAAATAGTATCCCAGTTGTATAGGTCTTGTCCCAGATATTCTTCTGAACTTCAGACTTCTATATCCCCCTGCTTATTGGACATCGCCTGTGGATGTCTGCTACTGAATTTGTCCAAAACCAAATTCTCAGTTCCCACTTCAAATCTGTTCCTCAACTTTCACCATCTTTGTAAACACCACTGTCATCCATCCAGTTTCAAAGGCACAGAATCATACTGTCTTTTAAATTGCACATCTGGTTCACCAGTCAAGTCCTGTCAGCATTACCTTCAAAGTGTATAGTGAATCCAGCCATTTTCACATCTTCACTGTTATCATCGTGGGCCAGGCCGCCCTCTTTTCTCTTCCGGACCCTTGCAACAACCTCCTAACTGGTCTCCCTGATTCTCTCCCCTGCCCGTGCCTCTGCCCCGGTCAGTGGTGTATCGCAGCCCGCTTGTAGTGGCTTGTGAGAGCCAGTCATGTACGTGCCTTCCCGAGTTCATGTTCAGTGACATCATGTTGCTAGCTTGAAATTGGCCATGGTAGTAGATTTTATACTACAAAAGTCAGCAAACACTACACGTCAGCTCCACCCCCACCCTCCAAGCTGGCTGTTCAGCGTTTATGAGCACCCCACTGTCTGGCCTACAAACTACCTCCCCAAACAATATATTCCATACAGAGCAATAGAGTGGTCCTCTAACAACATAAGTCAGATTATGTGACTGCCCTGTCAGAACTCTCTGATAGCTTTCCATTAAAATCACAGTAAATCAAAGCTTTTATGAAAGCTTGCAAATCATGTGATTTGTCTCTGTGCTTCCAGCATGGTAGATCTTTGTTGTATGTGAGTCGGTTAGAGATGGGTGGTGGGAGGTGGGTGGATGGATGGATGGATGAGTCGTTTCTGTACCATTTAAGTAGTCTGTTGCATGAGGCCCATTATTTTTCTTTTGCGATTAATGGAAGAGATACTCTTTTTTTTTTTTTTAATGTTTTATTATTTTGAGAGAGGGAGCAGGGGGAGGGGCAGAGAGAGAGGGAGAGAGGAACCCAAGCAGGCTTCATGCTGTCAGCACAGAGCCCGACGTAGGGCTCAAACTCACAAACTGAGACATGACCTGAGCTGAGCCACCCAGGTGCCCCGAGATAATCTTTCTTAAGGTTTTCTGGTTGTCCATAATTTAAATTTATTTTTAAATGTCCTTTAGAACTTTAGATAGAGGTCTGTTTACATATAGGTGTAAATATATTCTGATGGGAAAAGCAGATAACTGTAGGTACACAGCTCACTGTTTTTTGTTAGCATAGATAATTGCAATATAAGTTAAGTATATTTTTATAAGAATATTCTAGAAAAAAAGTAACTCCCAAGGGGGAATGTTTTGAATTTTAAAAACTATAGTGCTTATGAAACTGCGTATCATTCTGCTGTAAGGTTAATCTGAACACTTAAAAATAAATACTTATTTTGTGATCGTGCATATGCTTTCTTCTTGAATCCTTTTTTGGTAGGGCAAAGTCACAGTTGTATGTTAAATTTTAATTCAGTAGAGTGTTAATGGTTATCGGATTTATTTGTGAATTTCCAGATACCATAGTCTTCACATAATAATGTCATTTTTTTTTTATAATGCTGGTAAGATGTTAATAAATATAAATAGGAAATATTGTCTTCTTTTATAGGGTATATTTCAGAAATCGCTGGGTTAAGACTGTCCACCCAGTTGTGCATCAGTACTGTTTGATCTCAAGCGCACATTCCACCTTTCAGATGCCACAGAAAGAAGATATTCTTAAACACCGAGTGGTGGTTGTTACATTGAATACTTCCCAGTACCTCTGTCAGTTGGACCTTGAACCTGGTATGCTGACTCAAGACACAGATAGGGTGTCCCTGAATGCGTGGGGCCTCTGCATTCAGTTTAGACCAGGGGTTGGCAGACGAATAGCCTGTGGGCCAAATCTGGCCTGTTGTCTGTTTTTGTAAATAAAGTTTCATTGGATGGAACACAGCCATGCCTGTTTAACTGTGTATTACCTATGGGTGCCTTTGTGCCACAGCAGCTGAATTGAGTAGATGAAACAGATTGTATGGCCAACAAAACCTAAAATATATACTGTTTGGCCCTTTACAAAGGAAAAAAAAAAAAAAGTCAACCCCTAGTTTAGACTTTTGAGTGACTACTGTTTTATTTGTTCTCTGATCAGGTGGCATTTACTTACTTCCAGTCATGTGAAAAATTCAAATTTGGATAGTAGTGCTTTTTACAATTTTCTCAAGTTTTTGTTGTAAAATACTTTCATAGTGTAGAGACAACAATCATGATAGATTTTTTTTTTTTTAGACATACTATTAAGATTATATTGAAGTACAGGAATCTGTAAAGTCAAGCTAATATTATATGAAGTACAGATACAAGGTGACAAGTAATTCCGATACATATGGCAGAACTTAACCATCAAAAAGTGGTACCACCTTAAGGTATTTGCTTTGGAAGGATATTCATTTATTGCTGCCATATTATCATGGTCAACATTGCTCAACACTTTTTTGCTCTCTCCTTTTGGAATTGCTTTCAGAGCCAGTGACAAATTCTTAGGAACCTTCAAGTCCCTGGAAAGTAGATACTGTTCTCTTCACCTTGAATTCCTGGCATCTGGCCCAGGGTATAGACACCTGGAGGCCCTTGATAAACCTCTGTTTATCTCAAGTGTATGAATGGTGGCCAGACTTTTTTTTTTTTTTTTTTTTTTTGAGCGTAGATTTAATTTTAGAAGAGCTTCAAAATCTTCCTGAGACATGTTTGGTAAATAAGGTAGGTGATCAAACTGAGCAATACCATTAGGGGTAAAAAAAAAAAAGAGAGAGAGAGAGAGAGACGTGCCTCTCATGTAATGAGACTTATTTTCTTGTGCACGCAGCTCATAGCTGGCTGGTGAGGGCAGTTACAAAAGCAGAGTTTCAAAAATGTTTTGAAAAGTGACTGCATCATTGGAATGAGTTCTATTTCCTCCCAACTGACTTCTTTGAATGGAACAACACTTATTTGAAATGTAAATTTTGGTATGTTTATTTAACAATCAGTCTCATTACTTTATGGTTCTACTCTGCCTGTGTGCCGCTTAGATGAAATGCCCAAACCTCCGAGGCAGTAGAGTTTTGTGAGAAAGTTAAGAAAGGCTTTGAAGAGCCAGAATGTAGAAGAACACTTACAAGTTGCCTGTGTGTTCTGTTCTGGGTGTTTATACCTGATTTCATTTCATTCAGCCCTGTGGAGGGAGGGTTCTTCTATAGATAAGGCTCTGGCTCAATTAATGTGATTAATTCAAGTTACCTTTACTAGCTTTTAGCAATAGCTATAACAGTTTCATGATTTATCCCATTGCTGATTCAAGCCTACCTCTGTTTAATTAAAACGTTATCTAATGAAAACAGTAGTTTTCAAGTAATTAGTTTTGTAGGACAAAAAAGCACAACGTCTCCTTAACAGGGCCCTGTATCATGTTTAGGCCACTGTCAGGAAATAGACAACAGTGATTGATACATACACTAACAACCATAGCCGTTTGTACGAGTGGATGATATGGGTGGCTATTACTGCCGGTCAGTACGATTTAGAAAGTTCCCAACCTAAAAGCAAGTTGCGTTAGAAAGTTGCATAAAAAGATAGTTTGGAACTTGCTGGTGTACATAGAAATAGAGGTTAGGTTCTTGGGCCCTCCTCACAGGCAGCTAGCTAATTAACCCAGCGAGTTTTATAACTTGTCATTTTGTTGAGAAACCATTTTGTTTCTTTGCTATGCTAATAAAAAGAAGACCCCCTTCTTCCTGCCTCGGTGTGTTGACAGTAGGGCAGAACATTTTCCTTCTCCACGTTGAGACCGTGAGGAGATTTTTGCCTCTTTCCGTCCTTAGGGGCAACAGGACTTTCTCTTCCTTTCTGTACTGGAATCCTGTGCCCCAGTGTGAGTGGCGGTGGCAGTCAAGACGTGGGATGTCTCCTGCTGTGGGGTTTGCATCTGGGGGACATTAGATAACATATGTTTGTGACCTTGACCTTTCACTTTTTGCACACTAGTGATTCCCCCTCCCCAGCCAGAGTAGGCTCTTAAGACTAAACAATTTTATCAGTCTGTCTAGCCACATATATAAACACATGAAACAAACCTAAATAATCAAATTAGTGAATCTGCTAATCAGTTACCCCCTCCCCTTTGTTTCAGTAAAGGTTAGATTATAACTTTCTCCCTTATATTAGATTTTAGGTATGATTTCTTTATTTTAATGTTTAATATGCATGGTAAAGCTAGAATTACTTATAAACTACCATTATTTTAGTTTCGATGTTTCACCACATAAATAGTGAGAAGACTATCAGTGTTTAGTTGCTGGTCCTTCTTTTTGGTGAAAAGCTGCTATCGTGTACTTTAAACATCTTTTTTATATATACTCCATCAACTGTTAATCTTGGGGTCCTTAGCATCAAATACCATTTCATATCTATTATTGGGTAAAATGGTTATTTCCTGTCCTCTCTGTTCTTTAAATAATGATTTTCTAAATTCAGGATTGGCTTAAAAGTACCCCTAACTCTGAAATCAGCACACTGAAGTCTTTCCTTAGCAGAAAAGAACAGAACTCCTGCTACCTTTATTGCTGTTTTAAATCTGCTTTACTGTGTTTATACTGTACTTTGTAGGGTTTTTTACACACATTCTGTTAGATGAAGCTGCCCAGGCCATGGAGTGTGAAACCATTATGCCTCTAGCGTTAGCAGCTAAAAATACGCGGATTGTCTTGGCTGGTGACCACATGCAGGTGCGTGCCCTCTGCGTCATCGTCGTGAAGGGACTTCTAATTACAATTTCCTGTTTAATATTCTGTTTTCTAAAACATCCCTTGAAATTGTGCCATCCATTACAGTTTAAGTACTTCATCCCACTGTTTTGGATCTGGAGTGGAATGGAGGAGTCTATCAGTGTTTATAATTTTCATGTTTTGAATTTAAAGTTCAGTTTTCTATAGGGTGAATAGAATAGAGTAGAATAGAATAGAAAAGAATAGAATAGAATTCTTTTCTTTATAAAATAAATTTTAATGATTCTTCCTACAGTTCCCCAATTCTTGTCCCTAACATTTGTTTTCATGAAGGGTTGATTTTTTTTTTCCCGCCATCATAGGGAACAAAGTACACCTAATTCAAAATAATAGTCCCAATCTCAAAGAATGTGACTAATTTTCTTTTTAAATTTTTTTTTTCAACGTTTATTTATTTTTGGGACAGAGAGAGACAGAGCGTGAACGGGGGAGGGGCAGAGAGAGAGGGAGACACAGAATCTGAAATAGGCTCCAGGGTCTGAGTCATCAGCACAGAGCCTGACGCGGACTCGAACTCACGGACCGCGAGATCATGACCTGAGCCAAAGTCGGATGCTTAACTGACTGAGCCACCCAGGCGCCCCTCAGCTCACCATTTTAAATAGCTGATCAATTTTAGTGAAATAACTCATTGACTCCCCCCAGTGATGCAATGGGTTGTATCCCTGAAGTTCCAGAAGTAGTAGCTGTTTATTATTATGTTGGAGGAGCCCTTTGTTGACTATAGGCTACTGTTGATAGAATGAAGTGAAAAGTTAGAAATTTTAGCCAAGTTCTGTACAGTAGTAAAATTGTTCAGAGAAAATATTTTTGATTCTGCTTATTCCAGCATTGAGATTGAGTACATCAGAAGTTTCAGCATAATGGACTTTTTATAAGTAGGTTATTACAAATACTACTTGTGTATTTAGTTAAATTTTCTCTGTATGTTTGTCTGTTACAGCTCAGTCCTTTTGTTTACAGCGAGTTTGCCAGGGAGAGAAACCTTCATGTGTCATTACTTGATCGACTCTATGAGCATTACCCTGCCGAGTTTCCGTGTAGGATCCTCCTGTGTGAGAATTACCGCTCCCATGAAGCTATCATCAAGTAGGTGTGAACTGCCCCTTCTGTGTCACCCTTCTTCTGGTGTGGTAGAGGAGAACTCAAAATGGCACCGTTACTAGGGACAGTCTATTCCCAGCACAGTTATATGGTGTCCCCAGTGTTGGAAATTACGTTAAATTTTATTTCTGTAACAGAATACCTCAAAAGTCAGCTGCAATTTTTCACAAAGTAGGGCAGTCCTGGAAACTACAACTTTATTTATTTATTTTTCTTTTCTTTTCTTTTCTTTTCTTTTCTTTTCTTTTCTTTTCTTTTCTTTTCTTTTCTTTCTTTCTTTTTTTTTTATATGAAATTTATTGTCAAATTGGTTTCCATACAACACCCAGTGTTCATTCCAACAGGTGCCCTCCTCAATACCTATTACCCACCCTCCCCTCCTTCCCACCCCCCATCAACCCTCAGTTTGTTCTCAGTTTTTAAGAGTCTCTTATTGGAAACTACAACTTCAAATTCTACCAGTTATGATATTTTTCTGTGACTAAATATGTAATACGTGTGTAAAACTATGTCATGTAGTAAACAGATATATTGACATACTGATTTGCTTTTATGTCTGGTTATGTTATACAAGGAATCTGTTATAAAAAGGAAGGAAGGAAGGAAAAACCATGAAACTTAGTCATAAAGTTTTTAAAGGTTTTCTATTAAATGTAGTATGCATCCATAAAACCAAAAATATCATAAGTGACAGCTCAGTGAACAGTCACAAACTGAACACACCCATGTAACCGGCATCCAGATCAAGAAACAGAATATCTGGAAGGCTCCTTTGTGTTCCTTTTCAGTCATTAACCCCACCCAAAACCTCGTGTTTTAAAGTTTAATAAAATTATTTGAGTCAGTGAAAACAATTTTTAGGATTTTCTGAAAACAATAAGATATAAAAGTAAATTTCGACTTGAGTATATCTTTTATCAATGTCTTAAAATGTGATTCTCTTTTTATTATTGCCAGTCATTTTCTTCAGTCAGTAATAAATCAAATACTTGCTATCTTCAGCAGGAAAAAGTATTCATTTTACATTTGAAGACTTGAGTGTCCTTCAATTCTGTGTTTCGGGGTCTATGTGTCTTTGTGTTTGCATGTGTAAGTAAATGAACCATATAAATAAAAATATGTATTAGCCAAGAAAATAAACTAGCTTGCAATTTCCTCATAGAGCAAGCTTCTCATCTAGTATTGAACTATTGTCATTTCTTCCTTTTCTTTCTGTATTCTGGCTTCATCCCTTGCCAGATCAATTCATTTAGCAATGGTACACCAGGAGCCTACCCTGTTGTTACTGCTGTGGTTACTTTTGGAGAAAATCTTGCCCTCATAAGTGTTAAATTAATTATGGACATAAAGCAAAATTATTAGAATTGACTGATAATTTTTTTTATGGGTGGAATTGATTTTGATGATAAATTACTATGAATGTATGTATGTATGTATGTATTTATTTTGGTCTTTTTTTTTTTTTTGGCAGTTACACCTCTGAGCTCTTCTATGAGGGCAAACTGATGGCCAGTGGAAAGCAACCAGCACACAAGGATTTCTACCCACTAACTTTCTTTACAGCACGAGGGGAAGATGTACAAGAAAAAAATAGCACAGCTTTTTATAATAATGCAGAGGTACCTAAGTTCTTCTGCAGATTGTTAACATTTTCTCAATTACATAGTTTGTTCTTGTTGAGTGTTTAAGGTTTGGGGTTGACATCTTATTGTGTGTTATTTGCATGAAAGTAGTATGGGCCGTTTATTCTTTCTGTATCACATTGATTTGCTCATGATGAACCCCCTGTGGGAAACAAAAACTGATTTACATTTTGATTACATTTGATTTACATTTCTTTTAAGATTTTATTTTTAAGTAATCTCTATACCCAATGTGGGGCTTAAACTCACAACCCAGAGATCAAGATTGAGACTCACGTACCCCACTGACTGAGCCAGCCAGGCGCCCTTTGATTTACATTTCTTATGACAAAATACAAAATATATGACTTTGTTTAAAAGAAAAGCCAATATTATTTTCATATAATTATTAGTTAGCCATCTCAAATAGACTATGATTATATTTCATAGTACATACTCAGATGAGTCATCGTTATTTTTTATTTATTTTTTAATTAAAAAAAAAATTTTTTTTTAACGTTTATTTATTTTTGGGACAGAGAGAGACAGAGCATGAACGGGGGAGGGGCAGAGAGAGGGGGAGACACAGAATCGGAAACAGGCTCCAGGCTCTGAGCCATCAGCCCAGAGCCTGACGCGGGGCTCGAACTCACGGACCGCGAGATCGTGACCTGAGCTGAAGTCGGAAGCTTAACCGACTGCGCCACCCAGGCGCCCCTATTTTTTAATTTTAGAAAGAGGGTTAAGTGCAAGCAGGGCAGAAGGGCAGAGAGAAAGAGAGAGAGAGAGAGATTTTATTTTTGAGAGAGAGAGAGCACACGAGCAGGGGAGGAGCAGAGAGAAAGGGAGACAGAATCCAAACAAAGCAGACTCTGTGCTGTCAGTGCAAAGCCTGACTTGGGGCTTGATCCCACGATTCTGGGATCATTACTTGAGCTGAAGTCAAGAGTCAGATGCTCAACTGACTGAGCTATCCATTTGCTCCTCAAATGAGTTATCATTTTGGGGGTGGCTGGGTGGCTCAATCAGTTAAGTGTCTGACTTAAAAAAAAAATTTTTTTTTTAATGTTTATTTTTGAGAGAGAGGGAGAGAGAGAGAGAGAGATAGAGAGAGATACAGAGCACAAGCCGGGGAAGGGCAGAGAGAGAGGGAGACACAGAATCTGAAGCAGGCTCCAGGCTCTGAGCTATTAGTGCAGAGCCTAACATGGGACTCGAACTCACGAGCCATGAGATCATGACCTGAGCCAAAGTTGGACACCCAACAGATTGAGTCACCCAGGCACCTCAAAAGCATCTGACTCCTGATAATGGCTCAGGTTGTGATCTTGAGGTTGTGAGACTGAGCCCTGCCTCAGGCTCTGCCTTGAGCTTGGTGCTTGCTTAGGATTCTCTTTCCTCCTCTCTCTGCCCCTTCCTGACTCGTGTGCCTGCACGCAACCTCTCTTTCAAAATAAATGAATAAACTTAAAAAAGAATAATAATAACAAGTCAGACTTGAATTACAGAGTCATGTGCTCCAGGATCTCCAGGGAGATCACACAGGCCCCGATGACAGTGTTGCTAAGCTATAGGGTGCTATGTAACTTGTATGGTTCTCTTACAGTTTCTGACTTTTTAGGTGCAGAGAGAATGTGGGTAATATGGTCAGATCAGGCAGCAGACTAAAACCTGGTGAAGACTTTTAGGGCCAGCAGGCCAGGGACCCTTGGGTTAGGTTCTGGTTGTCACGAAGGAGTAGGGTGTTGGACTTCAGGAAACCCAGAGGAGGGCATATGCTTGTTGGTCATTAGAAGAATGGTTTCTGGTCTATGATCTCCAGATCATAGATCTATGATCTTCCCTTTCTTCTGTTGAGTCCCATGCTTTACTCATTTTATTTTCACAGAAATGGGTCTTACTATGTAATAGTAATTCATCTTTCCTTTTAAAAATTGATCATGGGGGGCGCCTGGGTGGCGCAGTCGGTTGAGCATCTGACTTCAGCCAGGTCACGATCTCGCGGTCCGTGAGTTCGAGCCCCGCGTCGGGCTCTGGGCTGATGGCTCAGAGCCTGGAGCCTGTTTCCGATTCTGTGTCTCCCTCTCTCTCTGCCCCTCCCCCGTTCATGCTCTGTCTTCTCTCTGTCCCAAAAATAAATAAACATTGAAAAAAAAATTAAAAAAAAATAATAAAAAATAAAAATTGATTATGGGTCTATAGTTAGAAGTCAGTACAAGAAAGTCAACTGCTGTTAACTGTTCAGTATAGGCCTTCTGCAGCATGGAGCTGTGGCAAATGGGATCTGATGGTCACCAGCTCCAAAACCGCCTAGACTAACTTTTTCACACCAGGGAGCTCGATAGAGGAGATGGGAACTGCCCCTCAGCTGCTAAGACAGCCTTTTCTGTGACACGGAGCTGTGGGGGCTGGATGCAGTCCCTAGCTTGAATGCCCTGGCCTCCCTCTTAGTGTCTGTAGACTTTGTTGAATAAATGCTTCTCAATTAATTTCTTATAAGCTCGTTAATCAGTCTCCAGAGACTATGAATGATTGTCTGCTAATTTTGACCAGCTTAACAGCTGTCTGTCTGGGATAGAAATTTCCCCAGCTCCTCATATCACCGTTCCAAGTCTGTGTATTTTGACTGCAGTTTTATGCATCCCTTCACAGAGGGATGAAGTGGGGAAATGGTTCTGTATTGCTCAGCGGTAGGAACTCTGTGTATGTGTTTGGGGTTGGCGGTGGGTGGTAGACGTGTCTCCGCAGCTTTCATCTACCCCCGTATTTAACCAAATGGGTAAACCTAGGTTTTTCTTATTCCTTATTGCGGTAGACTCCGGCCCGCCTTTCTTACTCCTTGTAGTGAGTCTAGTCCAGGTCTTCAGTCTAGTTTACTTTTCAGAAACCTTGGACCATCTGCACATCTGAAGCACTTACTATTAAATCATTGTCACAATGGGAGACTCTAGTCTCTATCTCTGGCATTCATTGACTTTGTATGCGGCAGTGTGGACTGCCTCCTGGCCGATAACCCTCAAGTTCTTGAGTAAAAACTGTCCAATTTTATTTGGCATATTTCACATTGTAAATTTAAATAGATATTATTGCCAAATAGTAAATAAATAATGTATTTAAAAGGCAATTGAAAAACTTTCTTCTCTATGCCCCTAGAGTCTTGCCTGACCCTCTGTTGAGCTTACCATTTACGTACACGTATACATGCGTGCACGCGCACGCACGCATATATATGTATATATATATATATACACATATATATACATATATATGATATTTTTTAAGAGTCTGTTTTCTAAATATACAATAATCTCTTAGCAGGCAGGGAACATGTTTTATTAATCATGGTATCTCCCACTTTGCCAAGCATTGAATGTGTCTGATCAATTTGTTGTATTAGAATACATTGAATTACACTAAAAATCATACTAATAATCCAATAAGTAGAGTCCAGAAAATTCAATTGGGTAAAATGTGGTGTTACTTTATTGCAAGGTTAAGGAAATGGCTTGGGCAAACTTGTACTACTGGAAGGCAGTGAGTTGTCAAAGTGTCTCTTCAATCCAGATTTGTCTTAGTCCCAGCTGTGGTTTGATGTTAGCTGTTGGCTGCTTTGCTTAGTCGTATCAGTGGGGGAAGGGGACAGTGCTAGGTCTTGTACTGCTGAGAATTAATGGTGGTGCTGACTCTAGGAATCTTCTGGTTGGCTGTTAATTTCACTGACCTGACCTGGAGTGAATGGACTGAGAAATACTGGGACTTGGTTCTCTGATTCCCTAGATGGGTTGCTAGTTTCATGGCCCTATCCCTGTCCTCCTGTTTACATAGGAAATAGAACCTGTCCCCATTTAAGATTGGAGGCTAAGAGCACCTGGGTGGCTCAGTTGGTTAAGCGTCCAGCTCTTGATTTCAGCTCAGGTCATGATCTCACAGTTCATAGGATTGAGCCCCGCGCTGGGCTCTGCACTGACAGTGCAGAGCCTACTTGAGATTCTCCCTCTCCTTGTCTCTGTGCCCTCACTCTTTCTCTCTCGCCAAATAAATAAAAAATAAACCTAAAAAAAAAAAAAAAAAATGGAGGCTGAAGGGTGAGGACCACGTATCCATTACATTGTCTCTGATATTCATGTTTTCACTGGGTGCATTATTGTAGAATTTTACTGTTTGAAATGTACATAAAAATTTTCTTTCTGTGTTCGTATCAGCCAAGCATTACTCCTGTTTAGAGGTAGTTTTTAAATGACATTCGCTAAAATGGCATCCTTTATACACGTGTTTCAGTTACTGTATTCTTTCCTCCAAACACTTCATAGCTTTAGATGCATCTGTGTGTTTCTTTAAAGGTCTTCGAAGTGGTGGAACGTGTGGAAGAGTTGAGACGGAAGTGGCCGGTAGCATGGGGGAAGTTGGATGATGGCAGTATTGGCGTGGTGACTCCGTACGCTGATCAAGTGTTTAGGATACGTGCTGAACTTCGGAAAAAGAGATTATCTGATGTTAATGTAGAAAGGGTGCTAAATGTTCAAGGTAAGGATTAATCGAAATGAATTAAGTTATTCAGATGCTTAAATCCCGAAGTGTGTACACATTTGATTTTTAATCCCCAAGGTCTCTTTTCTGGACAAGCAACTGTATTTGTTTCATACCGAGTTCTTTAATGCCAAATTTGACAGTTAAAGGTCAAGCTCATTTACATGTTTATTACATTTTCATATCCAAATAAAAGAAGTAGGAACAAATGGAATTTCCAGTGGCCATAGTTGTGTGAATGCCACCCTCTATATCTGTATGTGATCGTCACAGTCACAGGAGCGTATGGCACCTACTGTCTTTATACTGTAGCGGAGGACTGATTTGTTCGTAAAGATTTTTGAAAACGTGTACCCATCAAGCACATTCTGTGTACATCCATTTTTAAATCCATTTTTTGTTTTTTTGTAAACATTTATTTATTTTTGAGAGAAAGAGACAGAGGATGAGCAGGAGAGGGACAGAGAGAGGGAAACACAGAATCGGAAGCCGGCCCCAGGCTCTGAACTGTCAGAACAGCCCAACGTGGGGCTTGAACTCACCAGTGGTAAGGTCATGACCTGAGCTGAAGTCAGATGCTTTACTGTCTGAGCCACCCGGGCGCCCCAAGGCACAGTTTGTTTTTATCCGTAAACTTTCCTAAGTGAATAGTTACCAGCAGCTCATTTAAATTGTCTTCATGTAATCAGTTGCTGTAGAGTTTCTGCTTTGAAATATACGAAGCAATAGTATCAGATGAGTGCTGGAAAAGGTCAGTACAATTACAGTTTTAGGTTTCATGGGAATAACAGTTTTTAGAGTATAGGGACAAAATAGCTCCACTATACCATGTGTTGTCCAAATCCCACAGAATTTGGGTGTGCATTTAGAAGGAGTATTACCAGTAAGCTAGGATGCACCCAGAGGAGACTTAGGATAGGTAATGGTCTAAAAACTGCCACTTAGGAGTCAGAAATGGTTGAAAGAACTAGGATTGTTTGGCCCAGAGAAGAGAAGAGTACAGATTGGTATTAAATCTGTATTCGGAGATTTGGAGATTTGTCACAGAATGAGGGAATAGATGCGTCGCTATAAGAAAGAGCATAATAAAAAATGCTGTGCAAACTAGACTCGACAGGGCTTCCTTATGGCATCAGCTGTGTCTGCCTTGGTCTGTGAGAGGCTAGATGACCCCGCTTCAAAGAACGGTCCTTGTATTGAATGGCACCTCCGATGAGATCATCACTAAGGCTGGCTCCAGCAATAATATTTTATTAAATTTCAATAAAATGTACCATTTTAACCATGTTTTATGTGTTCATTCTGAAAGTGTCTCTCCAGTTTAAAAATACATAAAATGCCACAGTTCATTGCTATTAAGTACATTCAATTGTTGTGAATGGCATCCGTGCCGTCGTCTCCAGAACTCTTCTCATCTTGTAAAACTGAAATCCTGTCCTATTTCCTTCTCCCTATTCGACCTCCCTCCTCCCTCGAGCCCCTGGCAACCATCATTCCACTTTGTCTATGAATTTGACTACACCAGGTACCTTCTATAAGTGTGGCCATATGGTATTTGGCCTTTTGTGACCGGCCTGTCTCATTTAGCGTCGTGTCTTCAGGGTTCATCCATGTTGGAGCATGTGTCAGAGTTCCCGCCCTTTTTAAGGCTGAATAGCGTTTCATGGTCCGTATATACTACGTTTTGTTTATCCATTCGTCTGTTGCCGCACGCCTGGGTTGCTGCTGCCTTTTGCCCCCGTGACTAATGCTTTTAGGAAATACCTCTTCGAGATCCTGCTTTCAGTTCTTTTGGGTATATACCCAGAAGAGGAGTTGTTGGATCATATGTTAATTCTATGTTTAATTTTAATTCTGTGTTTTAATTTTATGTTTAATTTGTTTTAGGAGCTGCCGTACTGGTTTCTGTAGTGTTTTGCATCCCATTTTACATTCTCACCTGCAGGACACGAGAGTTCCGGTTTTTCCACATCTTCACCGACACCTGTTATTTAGCAATAACGTTTAGAAACTAAAATGCTTTTATTATATCAGTGGCTGAAAATAACAATCTTAAGCGTCTTATTTATTTATTTTTTATAGGAAAGCAGTTCAGAGTTTTGTTTCTTAGCACAGTACGTACAAGGCATACTTGTAAACACAAACAGACACCAATTAAAAAGAAAGAGCAACTGCTGGAAGATTCCACAGAGGATTTAGATTATGGTTTTTTATCTAACTACAAGCTTCTCAATACTGCCATCACAAGAGCACAATCTCTGGTTGCTGTGGTGGGTGATCCCATCGCCCTGTGCTCTATCGGAAGATGCAGGTAATTATGTGTTCCTGATTAAGACATTAAAGGGGGAAATGTAGAGTGATTTGCATTCCTATGTGTACATTTATTTATCTGATCTCTTGGCTAATTAAAATCAAGTTCAATCTTACCTCATACCCAGTGGGAATACAAACATATATTGTTCTGGGTCTATTCATTGTACTCATTATTACGTATTCGTTCATTTAGTCGTCATTCGGCAGATGTTTCCTGAGCGCCTACTATGTTCTAAGCACTCTTCTAGCCACTGAGGATTCAGTGAACGAAATGAATAAAAATCTTTGCTTTTATGGGGCTTACATTTCATTAGGGAGGAGAGGAAGAATGAGAATAAAGTAAGAATACCATGTCGTTTTTTGCATGGTAAGTTCAGTGGAAGAAAAATAGAGAAATCAGAAGGGTGCCACGGTGGGCTGGGTTGTGATTGTACACGGCATGGTCAGAGCACCCCTCACTGAGAAGCTGACTTTGAAGTGAAGGAGTGAGCTCTGTGGGATATCTGGGGTGAAAATGCCCCAGGAAGAGGGAGCAGCTTGTGCAACGGTCCTGAGGTGGTTTTGTGTACGTATGTATCTTTGATGGAAACTGAATTTTATAAAATTGCTACTTCATTTTTTTCCCTTTGTTATTGTGTTAACTTTTTTGATGATTTTCCTTCTCTACTTATTTTCTCTCGGGCCTTCTAAGTATAAATGTTCTTTGTGTCTGGTTAATCCAGAGGATCTTAAAATTTAGAGGGGTTAGGAGTGGTTATAACTTGTCTCTAGATAGTGTTGCTAGTAGTCCTTAGCTTATAGTCATAAGGAACTATTTCTACTAAAACTAAAAGTTATATACCAGTTAATAGGAATTTTAACTGTTTGAAGCTGGTAATAGAAGACTTTTGTCATTGTAGTATTGAAAATTATGTTACTATTAACAAACAGTTGAACAGAAATTAATATATACTTTATGAAAAAGAAATACACTAGGGATTATTTAAAGTTGTGTAAGTACTCTGGGATCTGTCACAGTGAGTTCAGACAACAGAGATATAGACAGTGCTGATTATTCCCTGGGTCATTATTTCTCTTTGATACGTTAGAATTAAAGTAGACAGAGCTGTTAGGCAGTGGCCTTTTTAAACCAACTTTTCTATTGCGATATAGACATGGCAGCATTTTATTGTCTGTTTTCCTGTTTCAGCAAACAGGAAAGAACAAAAAGGATTCTCTATAGGAAGGGAGACCATTGGGACCTTTAATCATAATCATAATCATAATCATAATCATAATCATAATCATAATCATAATCATAATCATCATGTGCATGTATTCAAGTTTAAAACTTCCAAAGAAGTTAATATACTTTATAGGGGAAAGCTATTAACAAAGGAATCGAGTAGTTTTAATTTATGGTTAGGTTATAAAGAATAACCTTTTATTTTACAAAAAGGCACAAAACTTGAATGGTCCATGACTTACTTATGCATAGCTAAACAGTCCTGTTGTAAAGTATCTTTAATTTCATATTTAAAAATTTGATTGACATCCATTTTTAACCACTAAAAAGCTGGATAAGGGAATAGTATATGAATTCCAAGTTACAAGTGAATAAACTGGGTATAATAATTTGACTTCTTTCCTGAGAATTTTAGTTACTTTATAATTTGTTGAAAGCGTATTTGGCTAGAATATTCCTGTGATATTTTACCATTTTTGTTTATATTTATCATTTGAAAAATGTGAAAAAATCACATACAGTTTGATTGGAATTTAATAGATTAAAATGCATATAAAATAAGGTAACATGTATTTAAGGAAACACTGTGTTGGGGAATAAATAGGTATAAAAATAGTCTTGAGCCAAACGTGTTTTGGGCTCTCTTTATAAATACCTCCAAACCTTTACCAGTGTGAGTGTTATTTTTTTAAAGCCATTATCCATTTCTGTAGAGTTGTATTATGCTGTGAATTGCATGACCTCAGCATTTTTCACCCCTTCTCTGACATAAATTGTTATTTTCTCAGAGCAGATAGGTAAATAATTCTTTCTGAGGCCAGGCTGTCAGAATAATCTAGGGCTGGATAGTTTTTAACTTGAAGCCAGGCCTTCTGGTTGCTTATTTCTTACTACTCAACTGGAGTGTATTAAGGACTGTAAATTATTTGTAAGCTAGGCAGAATATTTTCAGAGAGTTTAAGTATATTGTTTAGGGAGACAAAAATCATGTGACTTAATTTGGACTGCTGATTATCTGTGTTATTTGGACAGTTTAATCACGGTTCTAGTCCAAGAGCTAATAGTTGAAGTGCATGGGTATTTGAGCTTTAATCTTTCTAATTTCATTAGAAATTAATTTAATCTCACAATACAAGTAAACTTGGAGGACATAGATGATTCTTAGGTTCTATGACCACAGAGGAGTGAATTCTTTGTAGTTTATGTTAATCAGGACTCCCTTCCCCCACCCCGTCCCACTCAGTATTTGTGAAAAACTAATGATATTTCCAAATATTGATTAAGCTTCCAAGGAATGATTATTGCGTGTAGTATACGAGTTTAGAAGGCAACCATTATATAATCTTTTTTGTTGTATTTTTATTTTTGTTTAATTATTAACAAATTTTTTTTAATGTTTATTTTTGAGAGAGAGAGAGCACGAGCAGGGGAGAGACGGGGAGAGAATTCAAAGCAAGCTCTGCACTGTCAGCACAAAGCCCGATTTGGGGCTTGAACCCACGAACCATGAGATCATGACCTGAGTTGAAATCTGAGGCTCAACCGACTGAGCCACCCAGTGCCCTTTTTGTTGTATTTTTAAGTAGAGTTTCTCTATTAACCTGAAATGAAGGTAGTGAACTACCCTTTCGCCAACTCGCCAAACCAATGAGTATTAATATAGTAGCGCTGTTTATTGACAGCTTTCTCTTGCCAGGTGCTAGGTCAAGTGCTTTGCACACTTAGCCTTGTTCAGTCATCCCAGCAACCCTGCAATGTGGGAATTTTATTTGCATTTTAAATGGGCTGACTGATTCAGAGTTTAAATTACTGCCCAAGGTCATATAGCTGTTAAATGGTTCACTCAAACAGATGTCGCATTGACTTCAAAACCCAAGCTCTTCTTGGTGGGTTACCCTGCCTTTCCCAGAAAGTGATGAATATGCTTGTATCAATCTACACTGAGTGGGGAGAGCCAGAGAAGATTTGTACATTTCTCCAAACCATGGTGTTCAGAGAAGGTCTTCCTTTGAACCAAATTACTTCGTTAACAAATTCCATTTACTCAGTGAGATGGAAACATATTTCATATGTATGTAGAGGTGTATGTACACGTGCATGTACACATACTGTATAACATGAGGATATCAAGTGGTTTTTCAGTGTTTTTTTTTATCAGTGATCCTAGAAGCAAAGTTAGCATAAAAACAAAACCATACTTTGTTCATGCAGTGATTAAAGTAAGGTTATGTTCTTTGAAACACTTGTAATTGTATTACAATATAGAGACATACTTGGGTTTTCTAACCCAAATTGTTAATAATATGTGAAAATTTTAGGGAGGCGCCTAAGAATCAGTGGAATCTGTAAATAACAAGAGCCTCTATCTTCATTCTGAGAGTAGTTGGAAGTTCTCAGGTGATCTTTCACTGAGGTGTTCATACATCCATACTTCGTATTTTACTGAAGTATTGGGAGTTCAAGGGCTGTGTCAGTAGTCTTTGAAAGAGCTTTCATGAAGACAGGAAAGGAAACTTTTTAACTTTTAAGAGTTTTTGAAGGAAGAAATACTCTCAAAGTTTAAAAGTGAGAAACTGAAGGAAGTATAAATTCTATTGGTGCCCTGTTTTACACATGAGGAATCTGAGCTACAAAGAGATTAAGTTATTTGATTGCCTGACTTTACACAGCTACTGAATGACAGAGCCGTGACTGAAACCCCAGCTGTCTAGCTCTGGAATCCATGCGCTTGACCACTTTGCCATGTCAGTCAAAGGATGAGTGAGATTTAAAATGGAGATTTCGGGCTGCTTTTGGAGCTGCTTTGACTTGATTAGCTTATTGTAAGTGTTTAGGATTCTGAAATGGTATCCTTTAGCTCTCAGACTGTTTCTTTGAGATCTCTGGGATCTTGTAGGCAAAGACTCACTGAGCTACTAGTTTCTTGTGAACTGTGGGGTCATTTGAAGGTTCTGCTCAACTCAGTGTTAATTCAGCTCCCGTTCAGTGCAGTTGAGGTCAGTGACAGTGGTCAAGGAACAGGGTATGGAGTTTAAAAAGGAGCTGAAACATTGAGTTCTAGCATCTTGGGTACATACGCTGGAAATGGCGATTGTTATAAAAAATTGGTATTAAAAACTGAGAGCAAAAGCCAGTCCATTCACTCCTTGTTTTGCTCTGTCTTGAATTGCAACCCAAGACGAAATGCCATTTTATGAAACGGATACTTTATCAATTAGATCAGAGAAACTTCTTTTGAATGTAGCATGTAGAATCATGTTGAAAGTATTCAGAGAGTTGAATATTGTGGCTTTTTAAATCGGAAGGGTGGGAAAGTTTATGGATTTTAGCTCCTGGGATTTTAGGTCCTGAGTGCTATATTAAAGATCCTTCCTTAGCTATTAGACTGTGAGAAAAACGCCTTCTGATTCCTTCAGAAGTGTTCTTAGGAATAAAAATAAAGGGTAGCTTTTGGTTTGCATTTCTTAGCAACACATACTTCCTGCAAATGAATGACTGTCTTTTAACCTTTATGTCTTACTGTCAAAAATACATACTTCATATTTTGTGGTACTTGTACTTTTTCTGTTGTTGGCATGTAGGCCTGAAATTTTTCTGGACCCATTTCTTGAACTTACCTTTAAAAAAGTAGAAAGGACACACGTAAGAGAAACATAGTCCAGAATTAAACTCTGCAAAGTTTTGTGAATATATTAATAACCCAATTCCCGTTCACATACTGACTTTTAGAATATAAAGCTTTTCATCTGTGCTTCTTGAAGCCATCTTGATTACTTCTGTCCACAAGGATACCAGCTTGGGAAGAAACCATATCATATATCTTTCATAGCATAATAACACATTATTTGAACCTCATATTAAAGATAGGTATGCATATTTATAGTCATTTAAAATTTAAAAATTATGTTGTCTTTTGTAATATGTATTTATTATTTTTAATATCCAGAGATCAGATTGCCAACCTGTAGGAAAATAGTCATACAGTTGCAACAAGTTTTGAGTGTATTTTTCTCCTTTAGTATTTATTAATGTGATTCGGAAATGAATAATCAATATTAAAATTAGCATTCCAACTTCCTCTATTTTTCATACTTAATTTAACTCTCGTAGTCAATGTTGTAAGTTGTGCTTGTGACAGGCATCTGTTGAGTAAGAGAAAAATATAGGAATAGCTAGTTATTTCTTAAGAATCTTCATGAGGAATATCTACTTTGTGGCTCAGATTTATGTCCTGAGTTGGCTTTTCTTAGTCATCCAACACCAGGCTACTTTGTCCCCATAATTCAAATTAGTCTAATTTATGTATGTGTCTGAATTTGTGTATGTATATAATGTATGACTATGTCTAGAAGTACAAATCATTTGTAAAATGAGCTGGCATCAGTTTTGAAATCCCTAGTTATTATGTGGATAACAAGACTGTCATTTTGGATTAGTGTGGATAATTGAGCATTGACCACATTACTTGCATTGATCGGCCAAAATTAATTGGGAGCATAATTTGTATTTTCCACGATATTAGACATGACTGTAGTTTTGCAATCAAACTTCTGGAGTCTTGTGATCTGGTGGAAAGATTATACCTGAATCATAGCCAGATGAACGTTGGATCTGAGGATTTGGGGTGGGAAGAGGGAATTTGAAGCTCTCTTTAGTTGCTTATGTTCATTTCTGTGATCTCATCCACTGAAATTGTAAAATGATCTTGTAAATCTTTTCTGTAGGAAATTTTGGGAGCGGTTTATTGCCCTGTGTCATGAAAATAATAGCCTACACGGAATCACTTTTGAACAGATCAAAGCTCAGCTAGAGGCTTTAGAACTAAAGAAGACATATGTGTTGAATCCGCTGGCACCTGAATTTATCCCCCGGGCTCTAAGACTGCAGCATTCAGGAAATACCAACAAACTGCAGCAGTCACCCCCCAAGGTAAAGCCTGTTAATGGACTTGAAGAGGTTAAAGGGAGAGAACAGCACAGAAGGGTAAAGGTTTGTTGGGCTGCAAGTTACTTCAAGTATTGGAAACGAAGGTTATATTTGGTAGCAAGTAGTTTCTGCAAGGAACTTGTCTAGTTTGGACACGTAAGTGAACATGTGGCAGTTAGCCGTGCTTAATGTCCTAGTGCTTCTCAAAAAGTTTTCAAGAACTTCATTGCTTCTGGAGTCCTGTGCATAATACAGCCTCCCGGTCCTCCCTGCTGATAGGCTGATTTTAGTAAGATGTGAATAAAACAAAGCAGTTTAAAGGACTATCTCGCTCATTAAAAGCATGCCCTTAGGGCATATTATTTATGAGGAATAATATTATATAACATTGTTTGTGGAAAGCAAATAGTTCTAATCCTTTGTTGGTGACCAGTTCAAGTGCTATTTGACACAGTGAGAAGATTTGGTTGGCCTCTTGAAGATTACTTTAACTGATCTGCTGACCCGTATTGTTGTGTAAGAAGTAGTCCATCAGAGGGAATGGAGGTGGGTCAGCCAGGGCCATTTCTACTTTTGAACCATAGCTATTTTGGGCAGAGACAGCTGGTTTATTTGCTACAGCGCCTGAAAAAAAAAATGCTTGCACTTACCATAGAAAAGAAAGTTATGAGAATGGCACGTTTAGTATTTGTTCTGTTGTTTTGCTATATTTACAGTCATCAGCATGGTATTAAATTTATTGACATGAATTAAAAGAACATGTCAGTTTGGGGCTTCATTTTAAAAGCGTAAAACCTTGGGGCGCTTGGGTGGCTCAGTCATTTAAGCGTCTGACTCTTGATTTCGGCTCAGGTCATGATTTCACGGCTTGTGAGTTTTAGCACAGAAACTGCTTGGGATTCTCTCTCTCCTCTCTCTGCCCCTCCTCCTGCTCCCACTCACATGTGTGCTCTCTCTCAAATAAATAAACTTAAAAAAAAATTAAAAAGTAAATCCTGATGTAAACAGTAATTAAGTAAACAATAGTTAATGTTTTAATATCTTGAAACTCTCTTGGTTAAATAGGTATTAAGCTGAGAAGAGAACTTCTGTGTTACTATACTTTGATTATTATTAATTTAATGAAAATGGACCTATGGTGCAATAATGCTTTAGCGATTTGGGATTTCCAGGGGATTAAGCATTTCGCATAAATGAATCTTCTAGGTTTCTAAAGCTTAAACTATAATAAATTAATAATCAACTTACTTATCAAATAGTTAAGTTTCTTCTGTGTGCCAGCTGGTATGTTCAGTACTGGAGAAGCATAGATAAGCACATAAGTCCCCGAGTCCTCTTGGGGAAGATGTTGGAGGGTAGTGGTCAGAGGAGAGAGGTGGATTCAAGGCATTTTCCACCACAGAGATCTTGTTTTTAGGAATCCACCGAGTGGATGGGGGTAGTGCTCCACTGGGGAGACATTTCAAGAACTAGAATATAAGCTCCATTACGGCAGAGATTTTTGCCTGGATTATTTACTGCTCTAGCCTCTGTGCTGCAACAACATCTGGCTCCTCATAGGTGGCTTATAAGTATTTTTTGGATGAATTAATAAAGCTTAAGAAAGAGCTGATAGAAAAGACCAGAGGTATGAGAGAACAGGTTCTATAGGGACCAGCAAGGAGTATAGGGTGTGTGGGGAGTAGGGAACCCAGGTCGAAACTTTTACATTTTCCGGTTTTTTTTTTTCTTTTTCTTTTTAATTAAAACATTGCAAAATCATTATACCCTTTGCACATTCCTAACTACAGTAGAGTAAACTCTTCTTAGTGACTTGGGAATGTAGGAATCAACTTATGTACTGCAGGTGCAGCTAAATTGAAGCCATGGAACCGCATGTGTATGGACCCTAAGCAGGACCCTGCAGTTTGCTTTTTGTTTTCGTTTGAAAGGTGAAGAAAATATATGTTTATTCCACTTGCTCTTCTAAAACCATAAACTCCCTGAAGACAAAAATCCTGTTCTATATACTTTTTATGGCCCCTAGTGCCTACCCCACTCTTTGCATATAGTGGGTGCTCAGTAAGTATCTGAGAAATCAATAATGGTTATGATGCATCCAGTAGAGTGTAGCCTGGCTTTTTTCTTATAAATGAGAGGATTGTGTAATTAAAGGCCAAAGCAGCCATCTTCCTGGTGTTTCTTTTTCTTTCTTTCTTTCTTTCTTTCTTTCTTTCTTTCTTTCTTTCTTT
>NW_024412437.1:2838586-2900600 GCF_014898765.1 Herpailurus yagouaroundi
TCTTTCTTTCTTTCTTTCTTTCTTTCTTTCTTTCTTTCTTTCTTTCTCTTTCTTTCTTTCTTTCTTTCTTTCTTTCTTTCTTTCTTTCTTTCTTTCTTTCTTTCTTTTAAATGTTTATTTACTTATTTTGAGAGAGGGGGAGATCTTGAGTGGGGGAGATACAGAGAGAGAGGGAGAGAGAATCGGGGCAGGGCTCAATGCAGGGCTCCATCCCATGAACCGAGAGATCATGACCTTAGCTGAAACCAAGAGTTGGATGCACAACCGACTGAGCCACGCAGGTGCCCCAGTTAGCAACTTAATCTTAATCATGTCTCATCTACAGACCACCCCTGCCCCCCGCCAGATATGCACACTGAAAAATTTTGAAACAAATCCCAGATATTTTATATCATGTGCTAGAGCCTTTGGATGAAGTGGGGTTTATTGCCAGAAAAGAATACTATTTCTGAAAATGTGATACTGAACCGTACAATTTCTCCTCGAGTTTTCCTTACTGTTTAACTTGTAACACAATCCTGTGCATAAGAAATATTAAAAATTAGTATTGTTAATGTTAGACTACAATTTAAACCCCGATGAGATTTCTTGTGGATAAAAGCATCAGAAGACTGGACGACAGTTAAAAGTACTTTATATCCTGCTTGCTCAGGGCTGTGTTTGGCAACCAAACACCCTGTGCCGTTTAGCAGTCATATAACTTTATTCTCTGAACAGGTCACTTCTGTGATGGTGTTAGAGAAGGTACAGAACGTTAGGGGGTCCAGGAGCTGGTGGTCCTGATTGGCCCGCCATTGCCTCATTTTCTGCAAGCATCATTTATAGCAAAGGGCCTGTTTTGTGGGCACCTGCAGGATTAGCATGTAGAAAAGCCTTTTGCCTGTCTTCATTCTGCTTCCTCCTAGGGCATTTGCTGGGAGCAACATTTGGAAGCTTTGCTAACATGGAACAAAGTCATTTACACACATTACGCACTATAGAGACTGGTCAGAGGATAGATAATATTCAGAAATGGATTCTCTGGAAAGACCGTAGTATTATCTTGTAGCATTTAGTTTGTGAGTTGTCTTCATCATCTGTCTCCTGCTGCTTGTGTTGTGTCTCACTGTCCAGACATCAGAAAACGTGTCCGTCTTTGTCCTTTGGTAGCCTCAGTGCCCAGCTAGGGGTGGACAGGTGTTGGGCCTCGTTAACATTTGTTGAATGAGTAAATGGAAAACAAAGAATGAGTGAAAAAATAAATATTTGAAGAAACAAATAGTGGAGTAAAAAAAATAGTCCTTACAAAATATGTGATATGGGGCACCTGTTTGGCTCAGTTGGTTCAATGTCTCGCTCTTGGTTTTGGCTCAGGTCATGATCCCAGGGTCGTAGGATTGCGCCCCACATGAGACTCCACACTGAGCATGAATGAAACCCACTTAAGATCCTCTCTGTCTCCCTCTGCCCCTTTCGCTCGCTTGCGCGTGCTTTCACTCACTTGCTCTCTCTCCCCCCTGCCTTCACCCTTTCACTCTGTCTCTCAAATTAAAAAAGAAAGGTGTTATGAACTATATTTGCTTATAAAAATATCTTTGGTATTCTACCAAAGGTGTACATCCTTTCTGAGATTTATTAGCAAACTTTGGGATTTGTCACTATGGAATGACTTTTATGCATAGCGCTAGCTTACGGCTACATTATTATTTTGTTTATAAGCTACCAAACGCTGTATGATTTTGTATGGACCAAGTACCCTTACTGCTCCACAGCTGCATGCTAAGTGCAAGCATCCTGGAAAAGTGTTTCCTATATTGAACTGTACAGTGTGCTGAATTACGCTTATAGAAGTGCCATATTTTCACACGATAGGTCCCAAGTTGCTTTTCGGTTTAGCATATCCCACAACCCAGAGGGTTGATGTCATTGCCTGGCATGCTTCCAGCTTTACAGTATTGGATTACCCTAGACTGTGATTACTCTTTGGATTGGTTTCCTATTGTTGCTGCAATAAATTGGGACAAACATAGTGACTTAAACAACACAAATTTATTATCTCATGTTTCTTTGGGTCAGACGTCCAGGTTGCCTTGGTTGGTCTGTCAGCTTTGGGTTTCACAAGGCCTGAATCAGGGTGTTGGCTGACTGGCCTCCTCTCTGGAAGCTTGGGAGGAATCTGCTTTTGAGTTCATGCAGAATCCAGTTCCCTGTGGTTGCAGGATCGACGTCCTTGTTTCCTAGACTGCTGTCAGCGGGTAGCGTTCTTAGCTTCTGGAGGCTTCTCTTCCATTCTTGCATTTGCCCTTTATGTCTCAGAACCACCAACAGTACAGTGAATCCTTCTCTCCCATGGAGTGTCTGACTTCCTCTTTTGCCACATCTGTTTGACTCCAGCTGGGGAAACTTTTCTGCTTTTAGGGCTCATGTGATTAGAGTGGGTCACCCAGATAATCCAGGATAATCTCTTTATTTTAAACACAACTTTGATTATATTTAGCAGAGACCCTTTTGCCACATAACATGACATAGTCACAGATTCCAGGGATCAGGGTGTGGACATCTTTCAGGGGCTGTTCTTCGTACCATAGTCTGACCACATCACTGTTTTCTCCTCATTCTGCACGATTGCCTCTGGTTGACGGCTCGTTAGAGGCTAAGAAATCTGAAGAGTTTGCTGCCCTCTTGGAACGATCTTATCTTCTGTCCGTGTCACTGGCTCTCCTTTCTTCCGTCAGTGTATGTGTCCCGGCCGCTCTGGTCACTTCTGATGACTTCTGCTTCTCATCTTCCCACCCACTTCTGGCGTCTCTGCCCTCTACCATTGTCACCGTTTCGCTCTTTCTTCTTGTGCCCAGCTTTCCTTACCACTTCTCTGTTCCTCAGAAGTTTGTTTTTTATAGCTAGTGCCAATCACTGGGAACATTCTCTTCTGGTTAATGGACCGACTGCGATTCATTTTTGGCTATTTTTTCTGACTTTTTAAGAGTTGGAGCTTCGTTGCCCTTGCCTGCTCACGGTTAACCTGACCACATGCCTTTGATGTTTAGCGCCGACCTGAGTGTGTGACCTTGCTGACAGGGACGTAAATGAAGCATCACTGTACTTTCGGTTTGGTCAAGAATAAATCTTCCTTTCTGCTGTAGATATCATCCCCTCCCCCCCTTTAGTTTTCAGATATTATGTACAAACAACAGATTTGTGTGTGTCTAAGGGTAAGTTGTGTAATGTGCTACTTGTATTGTATCATGGCTTTGTGTTAACATTTAGCCAATAGAAAGAGAGAGACATTTTTCGAAGTCCAGAAATTCAGAACCATTGTCTTTTAAAATATTGTTTCTGTGCTAAAGTCATCCCATTTAATGGTATATGAATCTGGCATTGTTTATTTAATAAATCTTCGTTTGATGAACATTGAGGTTGTTAACATTTAACACATGTATAAACAATGCTGTGATGAACATCTGTGCCCAAGTCCATTATTAGTTCATTTCGATTAATTCCTGGAAGTGTAATTATTGGGTTAAAGTGTATGTACATTTTTGATGCTTTTGATAGTATTGCCAAATTGCTTTCTAGAAAGTGCGTACGTTTTTCTTTTTTTAGAGACAGGCTTTTTTAAACAAATGTTTATTTATTTATTTATTTTGAGAGAAAGGGCACTAGTAGGGAAGGAGCTGAGAGAGATACAGAGAGAGTCCCAAGCAGGCTCCGCACTGTCGGCACAGAGCAGACTCAGGGCTCTATTGCACAAACTGCAAGATCGTGACCTGAGCCAAAGCCAAGAGTTGGATGCTTAACCGACGGAGTCACCCAGGCTTCCCAATTTGTACGTTTTCTGAAGCAGATTATGACAGTCAGTGTCTTTTCTTGTTCCTCCAGTAAATTTTACATGTTAAGATGCCCCAAATAACACAAATCTCAAACCATATTTACGTCCATATTATTGTTTTAAAGTCCTCGTCCCCAGGAATTGCAATTCCGTCAAGACTGATGTTTTTCCCTTGAAAAACAACTTTTCACTTTGTCATTTAATTAATAGAAAATGTGTAGAGAAGCTGCAAAGGAATAGAATTTAGGGTCCAGTCACATTGATTATGTATTTTTTTTGATCATTTATTTATATTTTACAATGTTTGTTTATTTTGAGAGAGAGAGTGTACACGTGAGAGTGTGACAGCACGAGCAGGGGAGGAGCAGAGGGGGGAAGAGGGGAGGGAGAGGAGGAGGGAGAGAGGGAGAGGGAGGGAGGGAGGAAGGGAGGGAGAGGGAGAGAGAGAGAGAGACAGAGAGAGAATCCCAAGCAGGCTCCACACTGTTAGTGTAGAGCCCAGTGTGGGGCTCGATCCCATGAACTGTGAGACCATGACCTGAGCCAAAATCCAGAGTCAGATGCTTAACCGACTGAGCCATCCAGGCTCCCCTAAAAAATCACTTAAACAAAGAATTTTACATACTCTTAATTTGAGGCTGAGAAAAATGGAGGCCTAGCACCATGACTTAATATTTAAAAAGAAAGTTGGCTCAAAGCAGTCTAATGGTTATTAATTACACACTTGCAGTCTTTAAATTGCAATTGTTGCTGAATATATTTAATTTGCATAGGATTAGGGAAGTAATGTTTTCCTAATATTAAATGTATTTATAGTATTATACGTTTGTTTTTTTCTATAAAGGGGAAAAGCCTCCATCATACCCAGAATGATCATTTCCAGAATGATGGAATTGGTAAGTGGAAAATCAGCCCCGTGGTAATTTGCTTTTATGGTATAAGAGGTTTACTCTAAATTTCATCACTAGAAGATGGGGAGAGGGATACACACACACTTTGGAACTCACTTAACCTCTTTTATTCAGCACATCTGGTCTTGTGAATGCTTTGTTATGACATTTCTGAAAACAGATGGTTTTGTAGGTACCAAGGTTTATGTATTTATAAGTTATGAAGAAAACCATTTAAGCATATGCCACAGAAGTTTTGGGAACATATTTATGTCCTACAAATATTGGATCATTGAAATGTCAAGATAAAGTTTACTTCAATGATTTAAAATGTTGCAGAATTCTGCTTTTAAAATATTAATTGTTTAACCTTCATTTTGTCTGTGACTATTGCAAGCCAAAACTTTATTGTGAAAAAATATTGTGTATATTTTCCTAGTCTCAGAAGAATGTTTATTGAGTGTGTATGATTTTCTCTCTCGAAAGACACACCTTTACCTCCTTGGAAGACATTTAAAATTATACTAGTTTACAGAGAGAATACTTTGTATAACTCAAAATAATTTTAGGTAACGTTGTAAGATGGTTGTGGTTTTTTAATATGCTTTACTCTTCCACATTGATAATTCTTATCTTAGGCAGACCTGGGAAATGTGTTTTGCTGTTGGTGATTTAAATCATTTTTGTCCAGGGGAATGTGTACAGTTACTAAGTTGAGTCCTTTCTCTGTTTATTTTTCAGTTCAGCCCAATCCTTCTGTACTTATTGGCAATCCTATTAGAGCATATACTCCTCCACCCCCCCTTGGACCTCACCCAAATTTGGGGAAATCTCCAAGCCCTGTTCAAAGAATAGATCCTCACACTGGGACAAGTATTCTTTATGTACCTGCTGTCTATGGAGGGAATGTAGTTATGTCGGTGCCTTTACCTGTAAGTGGACATTTGAAATACCGTTTATTGAATAAAATAAAATAGGCTTCACTAAATTAGTAACTATCCCAAATAGTGTTGTTGTTGTTGTTGTTTTACTTTTTAATTCTTGTACGCTTCTTTTAAAGCAGCTCTTTCTTTAACCTTCAAAATGTGAAATGACCAGAGAAATATGAATTGTTGTTTATTGTCAGTTGTTATGAAGAAATTTGTATATTGGATGTTTTGATTGAGAAGACTTTGTATTCCCTTAAAAATATTTTTGCTGGGGAAAATTGGCCTGAACATTAAACAGAGCTAGTAAATTGGTCTCTTGTTTTGTAAAGTGATGCTTTTATTTTATCTGTTACTTTTTTATTCTTACATAATTCACTAACCCTTCCTAGGAAATACAGTTTTTTGGAGGAGGCAAAGAAGCTTGGATTAGTCTAGCTCTCTGGATCAGAATTTATCTGAGAAATTTCAATCCTTTCATAATCTTACTGGCACTTAAAAACATTATTAAATGTTTTCTGAGACTATAGATATTGAGAGGGTTTCCATCTTGTGTAAAACCCACTTTTGTTCCTTTAAGATTTTTTACTATTTTGGTAAAAAAAAATTTTTTTTTTACTAATATTTCCAAATTCAGAAATTTTATCCCAGAAAATATTTCTTGCATTTAAGGCAAATATTATAATTTCAGGCAGAGGTGATTATTGCCAGGGGTTTTGGCACCTCCACACCCCAAAATGGAAAAATGCCCAGCTGTACACCTTGCTCAGCCATATTGCTCATGAGAGTTTACAATTACAACAGCCAATAGCTGTTGGTAAGAAATACGTGGTTCATGCCCACTCCCCAAAAGACTTTCAATTTTAGCTGACTTATTTCTTCCCAGACAGCCTGGCAACATGATACATCATTTTCTTTAAATAGTAAGTCCCTTAGGATTTATATTTCATTTTACTAGGTCAGAGAGGCTTTTATTATATAAGATTTTTAAGAGTCTGCATTTAACAGTTACACTATAATAAGATAATAGGGGCAGTAGCTCAGATGTCATAGTATTTATCCTTTTATGTCAGTATGCAGAGATTATGTATTTAGATATACCTAAAGAAATATTTTGTTTCTGTGGTTTAAGGGAAGAGTTGAATTGATCAAAAGAGTTAATTTAAACTAATGACCTATCTGAATTTTGCCTACAATCAATGAACGTTAAGTGATTTGGTTATTCATGTAAATTTGGAGTATGTGTATTTCTTTTTTTGTTTTTAATTTTTTTAATGTTTATTCTTGAGACAGAGACAGAGAGTTAGTGGGGGAGGGTCAGACACACACACACACACACACACACACACACACACACAGAATCTGAAGCAGGCTCCAGGCTCTGAGCTGTCAGCACAGAGCCTGATGCGGGGCTCAAAATCATGAACCGTGAGATCATGACCCAAGCCGAAGTCGGACGCTTAACTGACTGAGCCATCCAGGCCCCTCCGCCGCCCACCGTTTAAAAAAATTTTTTTTAATGTTTGTTTATTCTTGAGAGAGAGACAGAGACAGAGCATGAGCGGGGGAGGGTCAGAGAGAGAGGGACTTTAATGTTTATTTTTGAAAGAGAGAGAGAGAGAGAGAGAGAGAGAGAGAGCGCGCACATGAGCAGGGGAGGGGCAGAGACAGAGGGAGACACAGAATCGAAAGCAGGCTCCAGGCTCTGAACTGTCAGCACAGAGCCCAATGCGGGGCTCAAACCTACCAACTGTGAGGTCATGACCTGAGTCTAAGTCAGATGCTTAACCAGCTGAGACACCCAGGCACCCTGGAGTGTGTATATTTTATGTTGAGACTCCTTAGACTAAATTCTTTAACTTTTTCACTTGTTCTCTCATTTAGTCTATTAAACTATGTAACTATGCAGTTATAACTTTAAAGGGTAACTTTCTTGATAATCTATGACATATATACATTCAT
Source organism: Herpailurus yagouaroundi (assembly GCF_014898765.1). NCBI lineage: Eukaryota > Metazoa > Chordata > Mammalia > Carnivora > Felidae > Herpailurus > Herpailurus yagouaroundi. The sequence goes on from NW_024412437.1 coordinate 2,846,173, forward strand.
ATTAAAGGGAAGTGATTTAGGATTATAAAATAAGTTGATGCGTCAAGGAATAATTACCAATTTTATGTCCCTAGTTTCTTCCTAACCTGAAAAATGACCAATTTTCCCTACACACTAAAGATTCAGGAAGCCAGTTTTTCTTTTGGAAGCTAATTCTTGACTAGTTAAGTTCTAGCAATAATTCTACCAGTTGTTATAACTAGCATTGACTTTGTAGTTACTTATTTTGATAAAATTAACATGTGTGTGTTTGCTTTTTCCTAATCAGTAGCACTATAGCAGTTTGCATTTTAAAATGTATTTAATGCAGTTACTCCATTTCTTGTGATAACGTAGGTACCATGGACAGGGTACCAGGGCAGGTTCGCAGTTGATCCTCGGATCCTTACACACCAAGCAGCGATGGCCTACAATATGAACCTCTTACAGACACACGGACGGGGGTCTCCCCTACCGTATGGCCTTGGGCACCACCCACCCGTCAGCATAGGGCAGCCACAAAGCCAGCATCAGGAGAAGGATCAACATGAGCCAAGTCGAAATGGTGAGCTGCTTTGCTGTTATCAAGATCCTAAAATGTTGATACACCTGCTTGTATCTTTTAACAATATGATTGTTAAATTGTTCGTGGATTATAGACCCCTTTGAGAAAGAATCTGATGCAAAAACTATGGATCTTCTCTCCAGAAGATACAAGTATGTACACAAATGAAAATGCATGATATAATCAATATTACCAATTTTCTGAAAAAATACCAAATTTTAATATTTAGAGTGTTTTTAAATGATAGTTATTTAAAATCGAGACAGAAAATCCTCTCCTGTTAAATATATTTATTGACCAAAATTATTTTTGTGGTACACTAAATGTAGATGCTACTGTGGCAATAGTTGACCTAAAGTAGTTACATCTTCTGTGAATCATAATCTCCTGTGTAATTGAAGGAAAAATTACACAGTCTTTAAGTTTGTTTGTTTATTTTATTTTTTATTATATATTTGAAAGATTCTTGGGTTTTATTTGTTTTGAGTGAGAGAGAGAGAGAGAGAGCATGTGTGTGCGCAAGCGGGACAGGAACAGAGAGGGAGGGAGAGGGAGAATTGCTAACAGCACAGAGCCAGATGAGGGGCTTCAACTCATGAACCATGAAATCGTGACCAAAGTTGGACGCTTAACTGACTGAGCCACGTGTCCTTATTTATTTGTTTTTGAGAGAGAGTGAGAGAGTAAGAGAGAGAGAGAGAGAGAGAGAGAATATTCCAAGTAGGCTCTGTGCTATTAGCACAGAGCTCGATTTGGGGCTCAAACCCACAAACCATGAGATCATGACCTGAACCAAAATCAAGAGCTGGACCCTTAACTGACTGAGCCACCCAGGCGCCCCACTCAGTCTGTTTTTTTCAAAAGAAAAAAAAATTTTTTTTTTTTTTACATTTTTTTATTTTTTAGAGAGTGTGAGCAGGGGAGGGGCAGAGAGAGAGGGAGACACAGAATCAGAAGCAGGCTCCAGGCTCTGAGCTGTCAACCCGGAGCCCATCGCGGGGCTCGAACCCATGAACTGTGGGGTCATGACCTGAGCTAAAGCCAGATGCTCAACCGACTGAGCCATGAGGCGCCCCAGCACTCAGTCTGGTTTTTAAAGTCAGGTTTACTGAGGTATAATTTATATAATGTAAAATTTACTTTTAAAATGTACAGCTGACATATTTTGACAAATGAACAGAGTTGTTAACCACCACCAGAATCAAGACACAGGGTGTTTATGTAACTCAAAATATTCTCTCATAGTCCTTTGTAGTCTGTCTTCTCCTCCAACCCCCAGCCCTGGGCAACCACCGATCTGCGTTTTGCCTCTGTACTCTTGTCTTTATACTTAGTACGTCATATAAATGGAATCAGAGTATATGGCTTCCTTGTGTCCAGCTTCATTCACTTAATGCTTTTGAGATTCATTTATGTGGTCTTTGTCAGTAGTTTATGCCTTTTTACTGTTGATTAATATTCTATTATATGGTTGCACTGCAGTGTTTGTATCTATCCATCAGTTGACGGGCACCTTAGTTATCTCTGTTTTTTGGCTCTTATGAGTAAAGCAGCTGTGAACATATGTTTTCATTTCTCTTGGGTGTATACCCAGGAGTAAGATTACTGAGTATGTTGTAAATACATAGGTAACTTCATAATAAATTACCGTGCTGTTTTCCAAAGTGGCTGATGCGTTTTTCTCATCAGCTAGTAATGTTTGAGATCTCTAGCTGTTGCACATTGTCATCAACACTTAGTATTGTTAGTCTTTTTACTTTTACCTTTGCTAGGAGGTATCTGATAGAATCTGATGTTAGTTCGCATGTTCCTAACATCATGGTGTTAGTTAGTGGTGTTAGTTCGCATGTTCCTAATGATTAATAATGTTGAATATCTTTTCATTGGGTCATTTGCCCTCTCTCTCTCTCTCTCTTTCTCTGTCTCTCTTTTGTAATGTTTGTTTTTGAGAGAGAGAGAGAGAGGGATCACAGACTCTGAAGCAGACTCTAGACTTTGAGCTGTCAGCACAGAGCCCGACCTGGCACTTGAACTGTGAGATCATGACCTGAGTTGAAGTCAGGTGCTTACGGTGCCCCTAGAAGTTTCTACTTTTGATAAAATTCAGTTTATCCTTTTTTTTTTTCCTTTTTTGAGCCATGTTTTTGGTGTTGGCGAAATTTTTGTCTGATCCAAGATCACAAGGATCTGTGTTTTTTTTCCCCAGGAATGTCGTGTTTTTAGCTCCCACATTAGGTCCTTTTTGAGTTAAGTTTTATATGTGTTATGAGGTAAGAATGTTTTTGTTTTCTTTTTGCTTATGTATGTTCATTTGTTTTAGCACTATTTCTTGAAAACACTGTCCTTCCTGCATTAAGCTAACTCGGTACCTTTGTTGAAAATCAGTTGACCACATACATGAAGTCTATGTTCTGTTCTGTTGATGCACACGTTCATGTGTGTGCCAAATGTGCTGTCTTGATTCCTGTAGCTTCATGAAAGTCTAGACGTCAGGTACTATGAGTACAAGGTTGTTTTTCTTTTTCAAAACTGTCTATTCCAAGTCCTTTGCATTTTCCACATGCATTTTACAATCAGCTTGTCCATTTCTACAAAAAATCCTGCTGGGATTTTGATTGGGATTGTGTTGAATCTACAGGCCGATGTGGGGAGGATTGACAACAATATTGAGTCTTCTGTTATATGAACAGGATATCTCTCTCAGTTTCTTTTTGTTTTAAGGACACACTTCAAAAAAATTGTTTTTAATGTTTGTTTAGTTTTTGAGAGAGAAAGAAAGAAATCCCAAGCAGGCTCCATGCTGTCAGCACAGAGCCCTGTGCGGGGCTTGAACCCATGAACTCTGAGATCATGACCTGAGCTGAAACCAAGAGTTGCAGGCTCAACCGACTGAGCCACCCAGACACCCTATTTCTCAGTTTCTCTTACTTAGTTTTATGATTTTCCTCCTCAGTAGTGCATGCCACACATTTTGATGTATTTTTGTTTCATTCAGTTGAGTACACTTTTTTTTTTTTTTAAGTTTATTTACTTATGTTTCTGTGAGAGAGAGAGAAAGAGAGCCAGGGAGGGGCAAAGAGAGGGAGAGAGAATCCTGAGCCAGCTTCATGCTGTCAGTGCAGAGCCCAGTGCAGGCCTCGAACCCACAAACTGTGATCATGATCTGAGCTGAAGCCAAGAGTCAAACACTTAACCGACTGGGCCACCTAGGCACCCCTTAAGTACACTTGCTAATTTCACTTGAAATTGGATCCATGGAATATTTAGAAAGGTGAGTTTTAGTTTCCAGTTATTGAGGATTTTCTAAGAATTTTTATGTTGTGGATTTCTACTTTGATTCCACTGTGGCAAGAAAACGTATTTTGTATGACTCAAACTCTTTTCTTTTGAACTTGCTGAGATTTGTTTTACAGTCCAGGATATGGTGTATCTTTGTGAATGTTCCATGTGCACTTGAGAAGAATGGAGTACTCTATAAATGTTACTTAGGTCAAGTTGATTGATAGAATTGTTCACGTGTACTATATTCTTGCCCATTTTCTGTCTTCTTTTAAAGAAATATGTATTGGGAGGAGAATATTGAAATCTCCAAGTACAATTGGTATTTGTCTATTTTTCCTTTAAATTTTGCTTGGTTAATTTTGAAGTTCTCTTATTAGGAGTATAAACATTTAGGATTATGTGCTTTTGATTAATTAACTCTGCTGTCTTTTTTTGAATGACATTCTTTATCCCTGGTAATATAGGCTTTGCTCAGAGGTCTACTTTGTTAATATCTAATGTAACCACTTTAACTGTATTTTGACTAGTGGTAGCATGGTATATCTGTTTTGACCTTTTTCTTTCCTTTTTGATCTATTACTTTTAATCTTTTTGTGTCTTTATATTTATTTATTTAAAAAAATTTTTTTAAATGTTTGTTTATTTTTGAGGTGGGGGTAGGGAGAGGGGTAGATAGAGAGGGAGACACAGAATCCAAAGCAGGCTCCAGGCTGTCAGCCCAGAGCGCGATGCGGGGCATGAACTTTTGAACTGTGAGATCATGACCCAAGATGAAGTTGGATGCTTAACCAACTGAGCCACCCAGGTTCCTTGATTTGTGTCTTTATATTTAAAGTGCATTTCTTTCTAAATTTTTGTTTGTTTATTTGAGAGAAAGAGAGAGAGAAGGAGGGAGGGAGGAAGGGGGAGGGGTAGAGAGAGAGATGTAGACACAGCATCCGAAGCGGGCTCCAGGCCCTGAGCTGTCAGCACAGAGCCTGACGCAGGGCTCGAACCCATGAACCGTGAGATCACGACCTAAACTGAAGTCAGACACTCAACCGACTGAGCCACCCAGGCGACCCTAAAGCACATTTCCTTTAGATGTCATATGGTTGGCTCTTGATTTTTTTTTAAGTTTATTTATTTTGAGAGAGCCAGCGGGGGGCGTGGGAGGCAGAGAGAGAGAGGGAGAGAGGGAGAGAAAGAGAGAATATATCCTAAGCAGGCTCTGTGCTGCCAGCACGGAGCTCGACGTGGGGCTCGATCCCACAAACTGTGAGATCATGACCTGAGCCAAAATCAAGAGTTGGATGGAAATCAAGAGTCAAATGAGCCACCCAGGCACCCCTTGATGTTTTTTTTAATCCAGTGTGACAATCTCTGCCTTTTCATTGAGGTGTTTAGAGCATTTATAATTAATTATATAAATTAGGCTTGATTTTATCATCTTGCTATCTATTTTGAATTTGTCCAATCTTCTTTTGTTTCCTCTTGCCTTTTTTTCCTGTCTTCTTTTGGATTCGTTGAATATTTTTTATGATTCCAGTTTATCTCCTTTTTTGATTATTAGCTATAATTCTTTATTATTTTAGTGTTTGCTTTAGAGTTTATAGTATATATCTTTATCACAGACTCCTTTCCAATTTATATTTTACCATTTCATGTACAAAGAACCTTACAGTATTTCAATTTATCCTCTTCTGGCCTTTATGATATTATTGCCATACATATTACTTTCACATATAAGGCCAAACATTGTTATTATTTACACAACCAAATAATTTTTTAAAGAGGTTTAGGGGCATCTGGATGGCTCTGTCAGTTAAGCGTCTGACACTCGATTTCGGTTCAGGTCATGATCTCATGGTTTTGTGAGTTTGAGCCCTGTATGGGCTCGTCACTGACTTCGTGGAACCTGCTCCTGATTCTCCCTCTTTTCCTGCCCCTCCCCTGCTCGCACTCTGTCTCTTTCAAAATAAATAAATAAAAAAGAGTTTTAAATAATAAGAAAAATAATTTTTTGATCTATCCATGTAGGTAGCATTTCTGGTAGTCTTTATTTCTTTCTGTATATTCATGTTTCCATCTGATACAATTTTCCTTCTGCCTGAAGAAATTCTAACATTCCTCATAGTGTAGATCTACTGGTGATGAATTATTTCAGCATCTGTATGCCTGAATATATTTTTGTTTCACTTTCATTTTTGAAAGAAGATATTTTTGCAAGGTATAGAATTCAAGGTTGACAATTTTTATCTTTAAGCATTTTAATGATGTTACTCTCCTGTTTTCTTGCTTGCATTATTTCTAGTGAGAAATCTGATGTCATCCTGTCTTTGTTTTTTCTATATGTAATGTGCCTTTTCCCCCCCGTCTGACTGCTTTTATGAGTTTCTTTTTTGCTGGTTTTAGTAGATTGATTATGCTGTTCCTTGGTGTAGTTGTCTTCATGCCTCTGGTGTTTGAAGTTTGTTGAGCTTCTTGGATCTGTGTGGTTTTATAGTTTTCATCAAGTTTGGAAACTTTTGACCTTTATTTCTTAAGATATTTTTATGTCTTGCCTCTCCTCTCTTCAGGAATTCCAACAACCCAAATATTAGGCTGATTTAATTTTTCCCACAGTTGATGGATGCACTTCCTTTTTTAAATTCTTTTGTTCTTTTTGCATTTCATTTTGTGTAACTTCTATTGCTATGCCTCCAATTCATTAAGTTTTCATACTGCAGTGTCTAATCTGTTAGTTCTACCTAGTGTATTTTTCATCTTCAGACGTTGTAGTTTTCATTTCTTGAAGTTTAGTAGTAAGGCTATTTTGGCATGAGAATTCATTTTACAGAGAGAGTTCCAGTGGCTTTCCTAAAAGAGTGTTTTCAAACAAGAACCCAAATCAAGGATTTTTTTCAAGGAATTTAAAATATCCAGCAGTTAATTCTTATAGATTAAAATCCTTTCACATGTGTGAAATAGCATCTTTTAATTCTGTTATAATTGTGATTTTTAAAAACACTTTAATTTTGTTTCCTTTGCTATTCCTCATTCACTTACATTTAGTTTGCTATCTATTACTTTTAAGGAGTATAAGTACACCCCTTTCAGAATATCTTTATTCAGTTTAGATTTCTTTATTAATTTGGATTGATATATTATTTGCATTTTTGCTTAATTATATTTGTAAATGGCCAAAACATTGAGCCTTTATAAGTAGTAAGAATTTCAGTACCTTTTCTGTGACTGGTTTAGGAAAAACGAGGCTACAAATTCCTGGAGAATGGGCAATTATCTTTGAAATTATTTCATGTTTTACGGTTATTCCTTTATTAATCTTTTTTATTGATAATGAGGTTTGCTTTAATTATAAATTTTCTTTCTTGCAGGGAAACTACAACCCTGAAACTTTAGTAAAAACAAAACCCCAGCAGTAATATAAATTGATACAATAGATGAAAAATGTTCAAATTATTCTGCTCTGTCTAATAATGGTTAGTCATTGGAAATGTAACATCCATTGGAGACAATTTATAAGAATTTAAAAATATTTTCTTAGGTAAAAGTGATACAAATAATCCTGGACCTGAAATTAGTAAGATTCGAACACCAGAGAAAAAGCCTATGGAATCCAAACAGGTATGCTGCTTACATGTAGTGAATGCATTATCCTAATGGATTTTAGTCTGATTGATCACCTTGGAATGTTGATGTTTTAAAGAAAATTTTCTCTTTTTATGTATATCTTTTATGCTTATTGTTTCATGGGGACCTGTTGGGTCGTGTTATCCTCTTCACCTTTTCTTTGGCTATTGTTTGCTTTATCCATATACTTTTCTCAAATTGTTGGTCAGTGATAGACTTGAATTTAGAATCTTTGTTTGATGAAGTAGTAAGTGAGACACATTTATAGACGTGTTATTGAAAATCATCTCAGAATGGAAAGAACTGTTCTCGTGAATAGGGAAGACTTAACTTCCTTGTGTCGCTCACCTTGTTCTCTCATCACATCTACTGTGTAAGTCCTTAACTTTTTTTTACGATCGAAGTGTAGTTGACACACAATGTTACATTAATTTCAGGTATACAACATAGTGATTCAATGAGTCTGTCTGTTCTATGCTTATCACAGTGCGGTTACTATCTTCCACCATACAAGGCTATTTATTACAATACCATTGACTGTATTCTCTGTGCTGTGCCTTTTATCCCCATGATTTATTCATTTCGTAACTAATGCTGAACTCTTTTTTTTTTTTTTAATTTTTTTTTTTCAACGTTTATTTATTTTTGGGACAGAGAGAGACAGAGCATGAACAGGGGAGGGGCAGAGAGAGAGGGAGACACAGAATCGGAAACAGGCTCCAGGCTCTGAGCCGTCAGCCCAGAGCCCAACGCGGGGCTCGAACTCACGGACCGCGAGATCGTGACCTGGCTGAAGTCGGACGCTTAACCGACTGCGCCACCCAGGCACCCCGACTAATGCTGAACTCTTAACTCACCCGTTCATCTCCTTTATTTGCTTCTGTGGTTGTGGACCAGTTAGGGAAAATCAAATCATTGGTTGAATTAGTGCCAGTGGAAATTAATATTTTCTAATCTCAGGGAACCCAGGGGGCTCCTCTGCCTTTTGTTACATGTACGTAGCTCCCTTTGCCCGATTTCTCAGCAGCTCTTCTTGTGCCTGATACCTTCCACCTACAGTTATCCTTATGATCAGGAGATGACCTTGCTTTAGAGTTGCCACATCAGGATTTCACCCTGTTAACTTAAGACCTTAGACTTACCCCTTTCTCCTTTAACAACCCTGTTTTCTTATTACCACATAAGAGTCTGGTAGAAGAGAAGGAGTTTCCTTTGAGACTACTTTCTCCTCTTCTGGTCACCTCATAGGCCTAGTCCGTTCTCCTCAGTCATCTTTAAATTCTTTAAATTCTTTCCAGCTGCTGGTTCTTCCTTCTCAGCCAGTAAATAAATTGACCAATCGACCGGTTTTTTTAAAAGACACTTTCTTTTTAACCCTCATCTCCTTTATAGTTTCCCCAAGTTCACCTTTCCACCTCATCTCTTATTTGGCCCTGAACCAATGCAGCCTCGTATTCGACTTTGACATTCACTGAAAACCGTTGCACTTCAAGTGAGCAGATTGTACGAACACACTTCAGTTGTAGTCTGACTTGTCTTTTCTCTGGTATTTGGCTCTATTTTCTACTTCATTTTTCTTGACCATCTTGTTCTTCTGGTTTCTTTGCCCCTCATTTCTACTTTTCACAACCCTGTCTAACGTGACCTGCCTCTTTTATGAGTTCGTGTCCCCCCCCTTCCCATCTGTCCCTCGTCCTAATGTTGGGGTTTCCCAGGGTTCTGTCACTGTCCTACACCTCTCAGCATTCTATGATTTCTTAGTACAAACTAGGTCAGTTCCATCGTTTTAAATCTCTGCTGCATGATAATGACTTCCAAATCTGTATTCCCAACCTCAGCTTGCTTTAAGCAACTGTTCTCTGTACTCAGTGACTTATGTTCCATAAGCAGCTCTGACTCACGGTTTCTACAACTGAAAGGACTTACTACCAACTGGAGGAGTGCAAATGAGGCCACCAGTGGAACTTCCTGATTGAGTCTGGAGGGAGCTGCAGTGCAAATAGGAGTTCTGTGTGTTTGGAAAGGGGTGCGAGAGGGAACAAATGGCACGCTTCGATGCCGTGGCAGCCCGTGCAGTCACAGGCATCACAGGACAAAACGTCCGCAAGAGCCTTGGGTGCTGTGGGAGCAACCGAAGCTGAGATACTGAAGCGTCTCTCGAGTTGTTTTTAAATTTCTCTTTTGTTCTTTCCCTGTCCAGGAACTAGGCAACCTAATAGACACGTTTCATTTCTTTCCACTCTGATGCTTTGTCCCGGGGCCTCGCGGAAAACCATTTCCTGGCTGTCCTTGATTCAGTGCCTCAGTATGAAGAGGAGAGTGGCGTGGGATGATCTCATTCTGATAATAGTATTCTCCGGCTCCCTCTATCCTGCTTAGCCCACTGTAGTGTCAAAGAGTAGCACTCTATTGATTAGGCTCCTATGACTGGCCTAGCTTCCTGTCCATGTCAAAGTCAGAAGTGAAGGAGGCAGCTTATCCACAAACAACCTTGACATCTAATCACGGCCTCCCTCATGCGATCTGTGTGTGAATATCAACGGTGTCTTATGGAAAAAAGTATATCCCCGCTGAATGTGACATCAGTCTCAAAAAGATGAAGATTCATGGGGGACCATGTTTGTTTATAAAGAGCCTTTATCAGGTTCTGAAACTTTTATTTTGCAGATAAAGTCGAATGATTTAGACAGTTAATGACAACTCTTTATTGAAGACCGCCCATATTTGTAATGCCGTTTTGGGTAACAGGTTCTGGGACATTTGAAGAGCAGGCATTGTAGCTGCTGGGAGACTGGGATGGAGGTGTCATTCTTCTCATTCATTTTATAGATGATTTATAAACGCCCAGTAATCTTAGGGACATTACTGGCCAAATTCAAGTGGCAATCCATTTAAACTGGTGATTAGAGGTGAAAAGGCACTTGAGGCCCGATTGGTACATTGCAAACAAACATTGTTGCAACAGCTTGGTCGCCAGGAGTCCCACGGCTTCAATTCAGGAACAGGCTGTTTGTTCTGGGTTCTCAAGAGTGGTCGGTTCTGTGTTTAGCTTCAGAGCCTTTGGTGAGGCGAGTACTTCGCAGTACTCCGTGACTATTTCCACATTGAAACTTAACAGGAGATTGATGTACCGAAGCAGCTTATTGAGTGTTTTGACAGAGAGGGGAAAGAAAAATAGCTTCTTTCCACGTTGTATTTCATTTGTCACATTGTCACCGTTTGTGATCAAACATAGGTTGCAGAAGGATGACAGCACTCCATAGCTTACAAACCTTCGGTAGCTTACCACAGTTTACAGGATGAAAAATGTTTATACTCAGTATTGAATCATTCTGGGTCTTGTATAATTGGGCTCTCGCAGTGTTATCTGATGTCAAGAAGGGGAAAACTAACATATAAACAAGTGATGTTGTAGCTGTATGTACACAGAACTTCTCCTGCTCCTCAAATCTGCCTTACTCTTTCTCCTCTCCCTGCCTGTCCCTCCTTGTTAGGCTGTTGCGTTTACTTAGAATGTCCTTCCCTCACTGGAAAATTCCAGATCTTTGTGCCAGACTCCATTCAAATGTCCTAGCCTCTGTGAAGCCACCTTTGATTTTGTCAGGCACTAGGACCTTCTATCACATCCTTTTACAGCACCTAATTTTATGTTTCCTTGTTTGTGTCTTCTGCTGGACTCGAAGCCTCCTCTAAGCAGACCTTTTATGCAAAAGGTCAGAGGTCAGATGGTAAATCTTCAGGCTTAATGGGCCATATGGTTTGTGTTGGAGTCTCTCAGCTCTGCCACTGTGGTCAGAAATGGTCAGAAAGCAGCCGTAGACAATACGTAAACGAATGAGGGTGGCTGTGTTCCAGTAAAACTATTTGTCAAAGTTTGGTGGGCTGGAAATGGCCTGGGAACCGTAGTTTGCCAGCCCTTGCTGTAAGCTCTTGAGGGTACAGACTCAGTCTTCTTACTGTCCTTTAATCTCCGGCACTACCCTTGGTAGGTTCTCAGTAAATGTTTGTTGAGAGAAGAAATATCAATACCTAATGGCAAAAATTGACAACGAAACTGGTTATACAAAGGTGGTACAGTATGTATTTGTCCACTTCAAAGTTGTTTAAATTGAGACAAGTATTTTTAAATTAATATAGATATGTTTGAAGAAAGAGATGTATAAAAACAATAAAATTGGTAGGAAAGGACACATTATAATGATTTATATCAGAAGGAAATAAATGGTTATCTTTCTGAGGAAGAAAGTGTGAAATTAAAAATCATGCTTTTAAAGGAATTAAAGTGGATGTGTTAATAAAATGGCACTATGTCTTCTTATGACTCAAATATAATACGGGTTTTTCTGTTTCATCTTTCCTGGTCTAAAAAATCTTTATTCCCTCATTTGATGGTCAGAAAGTGATTGGGCACGTAGCATTGGCTATTACTGATAAGAATGTATCATATCCTTCAGATGTGCTAGGGGTGGGAAAAGGTGGAGAGCCACAGGACCCAGATCGTCCGCAGTTAAGAAAGACTTCTTATTTTTTTCTAGATTGATTTGGAATCAAATCCACAGAACAGAAGTCCTGAGTCGCGTCCTGGTGTTGTTTATCCCAATACCAAATTTCATCGCAAAGATAATCTCAACCCGAGACATATAAATCTTCCTCTCCCTGCTCCCCACGCACAGTATGCAATCCCCAATCGTCATTTTCATCCCCTTCCCCAGCTACCAAGACCACCATTTCCAATTCCGCAGCAGCACACCTTGTTAAATCAGCAGCAGAATAATTTGCCTGAACAACCAAATCAGTTGCCGCCCCAACCGAATCAGGTAGTCCCGCCACAGAATCCGTTGAATCAGCTGACTCAGCAGCCACCTCCTCAACTTTCCCCTGCCTATCAGGCAGGGCCCAACAGCGCTTTCTTTAATAGTGCGGTCTCTCACCGGCCCCAGTCCCCTCCTGCAGAGGCTGTGATTCCTGAGCAGCAGCCCCCTCCCATGCTGCAGGAAGGCCACAGCCCTCTTCGGGCCATCGCACAGCCCGGCCCCCTCCTTCCTTCCCATCTGAATAACTTCACTGATGAGACTCCCCCGGGATTGCCAATCGGGGAGGCTTTAGGTAAGTTCTCCTGTCACTGCTGGGTGTGACAAATTCAGAGATTATTTCCTTAAATCGACATGTACTGTGCAGTGGTCTTTTGGGTCAGGATCGATTCATTTCTTCAAGTGATGGCAGCAGACGTCAGTCACTTAGTGTAAGTCAGAATCTTGTTCCAAATGCTCTGTAATGTTAAGCGTCCCGTTGGTGCCACTTTACATGATGACGTAGGAACAGTCATCAGCACCGTTACCGTAACTTTAGTTACTGGCAAATTTAGAAGACATTTGCCTTCTCCAAAACCCAAAGCGTAGGCATTTCTTTGTTTTTGGGAAGAAAATCTGGTTGCAGAGACTCTTGGAAGAGTTAACTTGAAACCCCAGATGCGTGAAAACTGAATCTTTTCCCAAATATCTTGCAGATCGTATGCATGGGAGTGTAGCTCTGGAAACACTGAGGCAGCAGCAGGTGCGGCTCCAGCAGTGGAATGAGCATCACGCCTATCTCAGTCAGGGCAGTATTCCGTACCCTCACCACCATCCTCATCCTCACCTCCAGCATCTTCCTCAGCCGCCAGTGAGAGCGGACTGGAAGCTCCCCAGCAGCGCGGAGGACGAAGCAGAAACCGCAGACTCCAGGTATTGCTGCGGAATACGAATAGCCTCGCACCGGGACCGCTCCCCTTCCCCCACGCAGCCTTCTCTCTTGGATACCGCCCTTTTAGCCTCAAGTTGCGGTATTGTCCCAGAGAAATTGGATGCTGGCCTTCTAGGCACGTGCTACACGGTGCTAGGATTGACTCTACAATCTAGAGAATCCATTTAGAAGTAACTTTAGAAGATGCTAGAGACAATCCATTTAGAAGTGCACATCTGGGTGGGGACTGTGTTGGGGATTGAAAATTAATGTGGCCCCATGCTTTGTGGCTCTCCTGAAAAAGAAATGTACCATCACTGGGAGCACCTTTTCGTACTCAGTAGTAATGCAAGAAATGAACGGATACAGAAGTAAATTAGGTGGAAAGTTAAAGCTTATAAATTTATCATCAGTTTATTTTCCTAGCCGCACAGAATTCTATCTGCTTTGAACTACGGACCTTGATGCAGGCTCAGTCCTCCTTCTAAACTTGTTTTTATGGCCAGTGTCATGTGGATGCAACGAAGCGTTTCCTAATCCCTCTGAATTAAAGGTCCACCATTATGGTGACCTTTTTTTAAAAAAAAAAAAAAAAAAATTTTTTTTTTTTTAATGTTTATCTACTTTTTGAGAGAGAGATTGACAAGAGTGTGAGCAGGGGCGGGGCAGAGAGAGAGAGGAAGACACAGAATCTGAAGCAGGCTCCAGGCTCCAGGCTCCGAGCTGTCAGCACGGAGCCTGATGTGGGGCTCGAACCCACGAACCCTGAGATCACGACCTGAGCTGAAGTCGGACACTTAACCGACTGAGCCACCAGGCCCCCCCGGGGGGGGGGGGGTGACCTTTTATAACTGCCAGTTATCGAAGACACGTAGAGACAGGACAGTTGGTTTTAATGCCAAGGGAAAAGAAAGAAATCAGATACTTGGGGCATATTTACTGTCTTCGATTCCACATCTGTTGAGTGTTAATGCTCACCTTTGAGATTAATTACTGTGAGTTCTAATGAAGTATTTTCACTTTTGTCTGTAAAAATTAACCCCTGTAGTTGACTAAGCTCTCCTCGATGTGATGGAGCTTTTCCTTTGTTTTCTTGTCCTCGTATTTCATCGTCTTTATGTAGGTTTCAAGACTTAATCAGAGAACTGTCTAATCGTGATCAAAGTGAAACACGGGAACTGGCTGAAATGCCACCACCTCAATCAAGACTTTTGCAATATAGACAAGTTCAGAGCAGGAGCCCGCCAGCAGCCCCGCCTCCCCCGTCCAGCACGGACCACAGTGGCCACTTTTCTAACTTTAATGACAGTAGCAGAGACATCGAAGTAACCAACAACCCAGCATTTCCGCAGCGCCTGCCGCCCCAGCTCTTCAGCTCACCGTTCTCATTGCCATCCGAACACCTTGCCCCTCCTCCCTTGAAATACCTGGCGCCTGACGGAGCGTGGACTTTTGCTAACTTACAACAGAGTCACCTAATGGGGCCGGGTTTTCCCTACGGCCTGCCTCCCTTGCCTCACAGACCACCGCAGAACCCTTTTGTACAAATACAGAATCATCAACACGCTATTGGTCAAGAGCCATTTCACCCACTGTCATCTCGAACAGTATCTTCTTCTTCGCTCCCTAGCTTAGAAGAGGTAAATGTCTTTCTTTTCCTTTTTTTGCTTTTGGGATTAAATTTTTGTGGAAAATGCTAGTATTTATTGATTTGATGAGAGCGGTGGACAGATCTTCGTGAATTTAGTAGTCATTAAAGATAATCTTTTCCTGGAATGTATTTTTAATTTCCCCTCTTATGTGCTATTTCAGGCTTTGTAGAATGTCCGTTATTGTTGAAACATGCCCTTAGAGTCTGTTACTGCCGTTTCGGAACATTTCACACCTGACTGACCTGAGGAGGCCCTTCCTTCAAGCAGCTTTGTTCTGTCTAATCTGGGGAAATGGTTTCCAGTGATTCATCTTTTCACTTACGTTACGTGTGTCAGTTATGAATTTGTTAATTAAGCTTTCCATAGATGATGGCTTTTGCAGCCAGCGGTGAATTCCTAGCGCTGTGCTGTCTCTTGTCACCCTTCCTGGTGCTTTCGTGGGTGGGGGCGGTTGACCCGTGGCAGTGCTCGTTCCCGGGTGTCACTGGGCTGTGCGTGTAGTACAGGATTGACTCTGCAGTGCTGAACATTTTATGGCAAACTGGGTTTTTGTCTTAAGATACTTAGGTATCTCCAAAAAGAATCTCTGCGGACCTTCACTGATACGAAAATCTTAGTAATTCCGGGTTATGAAACTTACAAAATGGTACCATTGGTGTAGACTATAAAAACGTTGTCTAGCTGTTCTCTTTAAGCTTGTCGGGATTAAATGTAAGAATTTATAAAGCTGGTTGTGGTCATTATCAATCACAGATGTCTTTTTATTAAAACAGGATAAACATTTCCTATTTTAATATCTGAAAACATATTTTTTTGACAATAGCTTCATTTTGGCAGTTCCTCAGTGATTTTCTTTTAATTTTTTTTAATGTTTATTTTTGAGAGAGAGACAGAGACAGAGCAGGAGCAGGGGAGGGGCAGAGAGAGAGGGAGACACAGAATCCGAAGCAGGCTCCAGGCTCCGAGCTGTCAGCACAGAGCCTGAAGCGGGGCTCAAACTCAGGAACCGCGAGATCATGACCTGAGCCGAAGTCGGACGCTCAACCGACTGAGCCACCCAGGCGCCCCATCCTTGGTGACTTCTAAGGGCTTTGAAATTAATTCAGATGTTTTGCCAATTTTCTGCTGTATATGCTGATTATACAGTCCAGTTTCATAGGCATGGTTCTATATCTTATTTGTAGAGTTTTGGACGTCATTTGTTCAGATCGTTCCAGCATACATTGATTGGCTTGTCTCATATAATTATTGTGATGAAAACAACTTAATTGCTATCTCAGGTTCCTAATATAAATTATAAGCATAAGATGAATTGGTATCTGTATATATGTATTGTGAGGATCTAGAAATTTGGAACCATACCTTTAAAGAATTGACACATATCTGACATTATTTCAAAATGTAATGGAAATGCTTAACAACTGTGCACTAATGTTATTTTCAGTTACGTGATGTTTTATGTACTTACATATGTATTTCTCTTTTTTTTTTTTTTTAAGTTTATTTTGGAAGAGAGAGAGAGTGGAGAAGGGTCAGAAAGAGAGGGAGGGAGAGAATCCCAAGCAGGCTCCATGCTGTCAGCACAGAGCTGGATGTGGGGCTCAAACTCAACGAACCCTGAGATATGACCTGAGCTGAAGTCGGATGCTTAACCGACTGAGCCACCCAGGCACCCCTGTATTTATTTCTGATAAAATTCATATAACAAAAAATTCTCTTTTAATCATTTTAAACTACAATTTAGTAGATTCTAACATATGTACTATATCATGTAGCCACCCCCACTCTCCAGTTCCAGCACATTGTTGTCACCCTAAGAGACCCCCCCCATAACCATTAAGTAGTTGCTCCCTACTCCCCTCATGCCTCCAGTCTCTAGTAACTACTAATCTACTTTCTGCCTCCGTGGAGACATTTCATATAAATGGAATCATACTGAATGTGGCCTGGCTTCTTTCTGTTAGTGTAATGTTTTCGAAGTGCATGCACTTTGTAGCATGTGTCAGTATTTCATTCCTTTTTATGGCTGAGTAATATTCCATCATATGGCTATGCCACAATTTGTTGATTTCTTCCTCAACTGGTGGACATTTGGGTTGTGTCCTTTTATTTTGCTATTATGAATAATTCTGCCAAACAAGTTTTCGCGTGAAAGCATATTTTTTGTTCTCTTGGTTAGTTATGTACCTGGCATTCCTGGGTCATTCTAGTAACTCTAGGTTTGACTTTTTGAGGAGCTGCTAAACTGTTTTTCCCAGTGCCTTGTACTATTTTACATTCCCAGTACTGTTGTATGAGGGTTCCAATATCTCCTTTGTTAAAAAAAATATAAATAGCCTTTTAGTGGGTATATAGTGGCATCTCTTTGTAGTTTTGCCATGCATTTCTCTAATGACTAACGATGTTGAGCATCGCTTCATGTGGTTATTGGCCATTTGTGTATCTTCTTTGGAGAAATGTCCATTCAGATCCTTTGCCTAGTTTGAAGCATGGTTGGTTACCTTTTTGTTGTGGAGCTGTAAGAGTTTTTAAATATATTCTGGGGGTCCTTGGGTGGCTCAGTCAGTTAAGCGTCCAGCTCTTCATTTCAGCTCAGGTCATGATCTCACAGTTCATGGGATTGAGCCCTGGGTCAGGCTCTACTCTGACAGGGTAGGGCCTGCTTGGGATTCTCTCCCTCCCTCTCTCTGCCCCTCCCCCACTTGTGCCCTCTCTGTCTCTCTCTCTCTCTCTCTCTCTCTCTCTCTCAAAATAAATAAACTTTAAAAAAGTGTTTACATATATTCTGGGTACTAGATTCCTTTCACATATATGATTTGCCATATTTTCTCCTTCTTTGTCTTTTTACTTTAATAGTATCTTTGATGCATGAAATTGGAATTTCAATTTAATTTGGAAAAAGTCCGATTTTTCTGTTCTTTGTTGTTGTTGTTCCTGTTACTGTGCTTTTGATGTCCTAAGAAACTGTTGTCTAATCCAAAGTCATGGAGATTTATATCTACTTATCCTAGTTTAAGAGCTTTAATTTTTACATTGAGTTCTTTGATCCATTTTGAGTTAATTTTTATGTATTACATCCAGCGATGTCAAATTCATTATTTTGCATGTGGTTATCCAGTTTTCTCAGTACCATTTGTTGAAAAGACTTCTTTCTCCATTGAATGGTCTTGGCAACCTTGTCAAAAATCGATTGACCATAGATGTATGGGATTACTTGTAGGCTTTCAATTCTGTTCATTACGGTCTATGTCTCTACCACACTGTCTTGTATACAGTGTATCTTTGTAGTGAGTTTTGTTCTTTGTTTTTCTTTTTCAAGATTGTTTTGCCTCCTCTAGGTCTCTGAATTTCCATATGAAATTTAGGATCAGTTTGTCAATTTCTGCAAAAAAAAAAAAAATGTCAGCTGGGATTTTAAAAGGGATTGCTTTAAATCAGATTAATTTGGGTATTGTTAAGTATTGTTATCTTAACAGCATTAAGCCCTCTGGCCCTGAACATGGGATATCTTTCTTTTTGTGTAGGTCCTTTGAAATTTTTCTTCAACAGCATTTTGTAGTTTTCCAGGTATAAATCTCACACTTCTTTTGTTGAATTTGTCCTGAAGGTATTTTATTCTTTTTCCTGCTGTTGTAAATGGAATTGTTTTCTTAATTCATTTTTGGATTGTTTATTAATAGTGTGTAGAAATACAGTTAGTAATATAGTGATTATATATCTGCAAGTATACTGAACTCTTAATTGGGTCTAATAGATTTTTTGTGGATACCTTGCGGTTTTTTATATAGAAGAAAATGCCATCTACAAATATATTTTTGTTCCTCCTTTCCAATCTGGATGCCTTTTAAAATGTGTGTGTGTGTGTGTGTGTGTGTGTGTTTATTTTTTGAGAGAGAGGGCGGGGGTGGGGGGAGAGAAGGAGGGAAGAAGCTGGGGAGAGGCGGCAGGGGAGGGGGTGGGGGGGGTGGGTAGAAATCCCAAGCAGGCTCTGCACTGTCAGTGCAGAGCCCAGTGTTGGGCTTGAACTCACAAACTGCGAGATCGTGACCCAAGCTGAAACCAAGAGTCGCTCAACCGACAGAGCCACCTGGGTGCCCCTGGATACCTTTTATTTCTTTTTCTTGCCTAATTGCCCTGGCCAGAACCCCTAGTATGACATTTAAGGTGAATATTTGGCAAATTAGAGAAAAGCAAGTGTATCTAGGGTGAGTTTTTAAAATTTCCTTGTTTTTGATTTCTAATTCCATTCTATTGTGGTTAGACAATATACTTTGTATAATTTTAATCTGTTAAAATTTACTGAGATTTGTTTTGCCGCCTAACATTGGTCTTTTCTGGAAAACGTTTCAAGTGCACTGGAGAAGAATGAATACTTTGTTCTTGTTGGGTGGAGTGTTAGGTCTGTTTGGTTTATATGTTGTTCAAATTTTTGGTTTCCTTTAGATCTCTGTCTAGGTTTTATATCCCTTAGTGAAGGTAGGGTATTGAATGAAATCTCTCAACTATTAATGTTGAATCTTCTGACTCTTCAGTTTATGCTTCATGCACTTTGCTGTTAGGTTTATGTATAATTGTTATATCTTCTTGACAGATTGACCTTTTCACCATTATATAATGTTCTTTTTCTCTCATAACAGTTGTTGTCTTCAAGTATTTTTTGTCTTTTCCCTGATCTTTGTGCAGCCACCACAGCTCTCTCTTCACTACGGTTTGCATGGAATCTCTTTTCTCATCCTTTTGCTTTTTTATTTTGTTGTCATTTGTTTAGTGACTTTTCTGATCAGCTAAAAAATCATTTTAAACTAATTGTAAAATGCTGAATTAATTTTTTAAAGTCTGTGGTTGTGATGTGTCACCTCTGAAGTCTTTATGTTGTTAGCTTAATGGTCAGCTAATCATTGCGTGGAGATTTCCTTAAACTCCTGGGACTAAAACCACGGCCCAGTTTTTTCAGAGGCTCAGTTTTTGTGCTTTTGGGCACCCCTTCCGTGCTCAGCCAGGCAGTTGACATCTCTGCCTTAGCCCTCACTTCCTGCTGCCGCACAACTTCCGGATCAGCCCGCAGTGGCTCCTCAAAGCCCTTATTTCGCAAAGCATCTCATTTCTCGGCCTTGCCTCCGAAGCTTTTGGTTAGTCTGCTGTTTGGTTCAGGTAGCAGTGACTAAAAAACATTTGCCTTCGAATGTTTTTGATACGGCCTTATTATTACTGGTTAAGTTCTGAATTAGACAAGATAAGGCAGGTGTTTTTGTTTGTTTGTTTTTGAGCCACTCTTCCTGGGACTACCAGACAGGTCACAACAAATAATTACAGTTCTTTGAGAACGGGGCCTGTTCTGCTCCCTCTGGTGCTGGTGCTGGTGCTGGTGCTGGAAATGTAGGATCCTGTCTTCACTGAGCCACCGAGCCCTAGTTGGGACTAGATAGAGTAAGTTAAAATACTGCAGAGCTCACTATCCTTGCTGAATTTTCCCTCTTTTTCTTGATGAAATGCTCCCCTGGTTGCTGTAGGCGTTAGTCTCCTGAATTTCAAGAAACTTGATGGTGACAGTTTTTGGCAGTATTTTCATTGCGTTTATGGAGCGATGGACTCCACTGTCTTTACTGACACCTCTTGTGATGTTTTTGATTTAAGCTGCCACATGAGTTCATAACATGTGGACAGACCAGTGTGCCGAAGGTTTTACCAGCTTCTGTGAAGAGTTATACTTTACTAAATAGTTCCAAATAGTGATTCATGTCCTTTAAATATCCCTAGGTCTTGGAATTTAAATTCTTTGCACCTTCAAGCTCTTAATGTTTGACAGTACTTACTGTTAAGCTGTGTGTAAGTGCCCTCGATTGTCAGTGGGTCCTTAGAATGAAATTACTCTTGCAGAAACTTTTAGTCACCTTTATCTCGATGCACGAGATTCACTAATGATGACTGTCTTGCGACACGGAAAAAATACCTCGACAAGGAAAATCTTGTTTTTACCGCATTGCAGATTTGACATTTTCAGTGCATTGGGATAATAGTGTTTGTGCATTATGTGGTACAAAATGATTTTTATATGAATCATCTCATAGAATGAATAGTTTGTGTTTGCCATTTCTTTCCAGCCTTTTAAAATAGTTTCTTTAACATTAACAGTACAGAAAAATGTCTTGTTTCCTTCCGTACTATGAATTCTTTTATTGTGAGAAACCTTGGTAGATTAATCTTACGTGAGGTGAAAACATCTAGGTGTTAGCTTAACAGTTAACGTGAACAGAGATGGTTTTTCATATTGTTTCATTAGTATTTTCTTTTTTTTATAATTTTGGTTTCCTTTTGACAAATGAAGTACACCGTCAGCATGGAAAATGTAGCAGTTAGAGAAATTATTTGTAATTTCACGATACCAAGATAGCTACTGCAACACTTGGCTCTTCATAGCGTTCATAGAGATGAACGTGTGGTTTTATAGCATTCTTAAATAGGAACATTTGGTTGATTACTTGTTGGGAAAACTTGAAACCGTGCCCCCCCCCCCCCGCCCCGAATGGCTGGGCTCAGTTATATCACCCCATCAAACCTTTCTTTCCACCAGTCACGGCGCCTAAATGGGATCTTGATCCTATTCTGTAACATTTTTTGCTACTTAACATGTTCAGAGTATTCTCATTTAGCTGTTTAAGACGTAAGCCCATGGGTTTTCCTTACCCTACCATAAATGTAGCAGAAGCCCTGGCCCTCAGCTGCTGGGGTGAGGCCGGGGCACTGTGGTCTGGCCGTGGTGCCAGCACCCTCCTTCCTCTTCTGGTTCTTTTTGATGACGGGGCAAGGAGGGGAGCTGATGGCACAGGTGCCATCCTTGCCCTGGGCCACATTATGGGCCGTTCCTGATTGGAAATAGATCGACCAGTTGCTCCAACTGGATTTTAAATTTCAGGGTAAGCTTGGGATTATGATGTAATTTTTCTCTAAATATTTAGCCAGTTGTCTTCATACTCACTAAATTATTGCATTATCACCATACAGAATAGTAGCCTTCTTACGAAAATGCTAAATTCTTTACAGCAGCACTGTCTCATACTTGCATTCCAACGACTGCTGCGGGAGTGGGGAGCGAGGAAGCGTGAAGAGAAACAGTAGAAGTTAATTCTTGGCCTCAGAGCTTCCGAGGGCTCAGTTTCTGGTAATTTTGGCATGATTCGCAATTTTTCACGGGTAATTTTTTCTGTATGAGATTTTCCACTTTGTATGACAACTTTATAATTTAACTTCTGAGTGAGATGCTGTTCTTTGGTGTAAACTTGGATCTGTTTCCAGACTTTCTATTTTTCTCCTCCTCTGTCTGTATAGTTCCTGTACCAGAATTGCACTGTTTTAATTTTTGAGGCCTTTGTAGTATTCTAATTTGATAGTATAAAGTCTTCCTTACTGCTTTTTTTCTCCTTGTAGAGGTCGAGGGAAAAAGTCATTGGGTTTTTCTGCTATAAGTTTAGAATACCTTTGTGAACTCTTCCCCCTCCCACACCGTCCCCCACTCCCAAAGAAAAGCCTTTCTTGTTTGTTTTTTTTTTTTTTAATTACATCAAACATATACCTTAAATTGGGAGAAACTTTGTCTTTACCAATATATTAAACCTCTCATTTAGGAACTGGTACGATCTTTTATTGGTGCAAATATTTTAATTCTTCCCCCCCACCCCTGCCTCTCTCCCTCCCTTCCTTTTTTATTGTCTGAATGTCCCTCTGTAAAATTCTGTAGCAGCTTTATTACTGGTTAAATTTCCTCTTACGTTGATTTTTCCCTTGTTTTTTTCTGTTATGAATGGGGCCTTCTTTTCCCATTATATTTTCCAGTTATTTTATCTTGAGAGACAAATCCTCATTCTTCTGAAGTGGGCATAGTTTCACCACGTTAAAAACGTTACCATAGAGCCTGCAATTCTGACACTAGTTAGTACAGAACAAAGCCTTTGCCATTTAAGATGTATTTCATCGTAAAACAGTTTGATTACAAGTGCTTATGAGTAATACACGGCAAATTCTTTTTTAAAAGCTCCCCTGGAAAAGCCTCAGAATTTGAAGCTGCACGTTCTTGTGTCGCAGCGGTGGTGTTGTGGCGATGGCCTTCCAGGGGGAGTGGGTGCCCGTAAGTCACTCATCTTGAGGGGCTTTCAGCAAAGCAGCACTTGCTGACGGCATCTTAGAGATGCCTCTGTGGTGAATCTGCTTTGAAATAGGTCTTACGTGTTGGTTTTTGAACAAAGACACTTTGGACTCATCTGTTAGTTTTCGTTTTTCCCTTCAAAGAACTCTAGTTTTGAAGTTAGTTGGTAGTTTTGATTTGAGTCTTGTCTAATTACCCCACGCCCCCAAGTTCCCTTCTTGGATGCAAAGTATTGTACAAGTGTAACTTGAAGAGTATATTCTTGGCTGCTTGACATGTTCTGCCTGTCCTACTTTAGAAGAGGGTGAGGATAGCTTGTGACTTACGTTGTACAGCCAGGTGGTCTTCGCAGAGGGATGGTTGATGTATGGTATCTAATAAACCATCTGATGCACATAACGGAGATCGTGATCAACAGATTAATAAATTGCACCTCCGTTCATGCTCCAAGTGTCAAAGCTAATCATTTAAATGAGGTGTTCTATTTTAATGAAAATTTCTGGCACCATAGTTAATGAGACTTGGAATTTCTAGTAGAGCATTTAGCTCTTCCTTAGTGATTAGATTTGATAGTATAATTATAAATAGAGCCCTAATTAACTTAGTTTCTGACCTTTCCCCCAGTTACTTATTTATACGTATACATGTA
Organism: Herpailurus yagouaroundi; assembly: GCF_014898765.1. NCBI lineage: Eukaryota > Metazoa > Chordata > Mammalia > Carnivora > Felidae > Herpailurus > Herpailurus yagouaroundi. The sequence goes on from NW_024412437.1 coordinate 2,869,773, forward strand.
AAATGGCTTGGTAACCTCATACATCAGAGGTATACTTTATAAGACAATGGTAATGGTAAGCAGATGATGAATTTTTTACTTACACTGACAACCCATCTTTAACAAATACAAATTTATATATGAACTTAGTGAATTAGTTTTTCCTGAAATGGCTTTTGAAATTTTAGTATTCTATTTTGATATTTAGAAAGACAGCCCTTGATTTCTTGGAAAATGAGCGTATGTTTAGCAACATAATGAATATTTATAAACACACAAACGTGCGTGGAGTCGATACTGAACCTAGAAGTAAGGGTCTCTCACAGAGTAAAATGAGCTGTTAAGCAATAAATAATGAAATGATTTGAGACCCGGGGACTCCAAAATGAAACCGGAGAGTCAAACACTGATGGGCTGCTGTCTAAAAGTAAAGGGACAACCTGATTGGCAGGAGACAGATGTGGAAGGAATAGTCTCTTCGTGAAAGAAAGTGAGAACTGTGTAAAATAACAGGAAACAAAACATGGTCAGGAAACAAGGGAAGAAAAGTATAGTTGATACTTTTAAACAGCTTAGGGGTCCATAGTGCTGAAGTATAGGTAGAAACACAAAAGGCATTCTCTGTTGGAAATAGCTTTCTTTTGCACAGAGGGATCTTCTGAAATTTATTACCTTCTGAAATTTATAGTTGCAGGCCCTTGTCTTTCAGTGTAAATTTCATAGAAATTTCCCTCTGTTGGAAGAAAAATCTGAAATTTTAAACTCATTGTCTGAAACGCATTTTATTGTAGTCAGTTAGCATGCTGTATAGGTTTTGAATTTAGATGACTTAAATAGGTTTGTATCATATTTGAATTATTTTAGCAGATACAGCACATTGTTGATTGTTAAAGTTGTTAATGGATTATATTTGGATATTTTATTTTATTTTTTATTTATTTTTTTAGCATTAACTTAAAATTTTTTTACTACTTTATTGAAATTAATATTTAAATTGTACAATATATTGGTTTTGGTCATGGAAGATATCCATGAAAACATAACCATTATCTACACACTGGACATTTCTACTACCCCCATATATTTCTCTGTATTGCTATTCGCACTTTCCCTCTACTCCCTTCCCATATTTGGATATTTTAATAAAACAGAGTTTAAATGTATTCTCATTGACAAAAACTTTGATTTATTGAAGCCTCTTTTAAAAAACCGAGAATTTTGGAGGTAGTCGAGGCCTTGAAGATCATTTATTCTCACTCCTCCTTTTTTTATTTTTTTTTATTTTTTTTTCAACGTTTTTATTTATTTTGGGGACAGAGAGAGACAGAGCATGAACGGGGGAGGGGCAGAGAGAGAGGGAGACACAGAATCGGAAACAGGCTCCAGGCTCTGAGCCATCAGCCCAGAGCCCGACGCGGGGCTCGAACTCCTGGACCGCGAGATCGTGACCTGGCTGAAGCCAGGCGCCCCTCACTCCTCCTTTTTAAAGGAGCCTGAGGCACCAAGATGTTGAGAGACTTGCAGCTTAACACAGTTTTACTAATCAGAGTGGAGCTGAGACTCCGGACTCCCAGCCCTACGCTGTTTCACACTGCTCAGCTCTTTATGCCTCAAGTAAGGTTTCTTCCTGCAAACCAAGAAGTGATGGCAGTTGACGTGAAGTAGATATGGGGGTGGAGATTGGGGGAAACCAAATTATATTCCTGGGACCAAAGAGGTCTTCAGATGTATAAAGTTTTCCTTTCTGGCGGGGAGGCTGGGGGGTTGATGGTTCATTTTAGAATTCTTCATTCTTAAAAGCTGTCTAGTTCCAGCTGCTAAATGTTCGACTGTTCAAATGATTAATTTAGAGATCTCAGATACCAGAAAATTAACTATAAGGAATGTACTTCATTTCTCAATGTTCTTTAAAAATAAAACAAAGATTCTCTGGCACTACCTGTGTTTTAAAGCTGGGAAATTGGGGCGCCTGGGTGGCGCAGTCGGTTAAGCGTCCGACTTCAGCCAGGTCACGATCTCGCGGTCCGTGAGTTCGAGCCCCGCGTCGGGCTCTGGGCTGATGGCTCAGAGCCTGGAGCCTGTTTCCGATTCTGTGTCTCCCTCTCTCTCTGCCCCTCGCCCGTTCATGCTCTGTCTCTCTCTGTCCCAAAAATAAATAAACGTTGAAAAAAAAAATTTAAAGCTGGGAAATTTATTTAATTATGATAATTATGATTCTTCAGAGAGAATGCAAATAGTTAGGAGCTTGAGGGCAAACTTCCGTGTACTATTTCTTTCCTACCCAAACTGACGTTTTCTCATCGTAAGAGGCTTCGTGGTCTCTATGGAGCTGGGCTGTTTCACATTCAAGAAGAGTAAACGAGAGCCAGATAGATTCAGGGTAGCTCAAAATGTCACAGCAGTGAATCTGACATTTCTCTCTTAGATATAATACTGCATTCATTCTAGTATCTCCTCTATTACCTTGTGTTTGGATGTAGGAAAATAATATTGCTCGGTGGGAAAAATACTATTTGCAAATTGCAAGTGCCCCTGCCTATGAGCCGCTTCAAATGGTATTTTTCTTTATTTAGAACTAAATTGATTTTAATACACTGTGCTACAAAGTCACATTCATTTCAGCATACCCTTCTTTTAAGAAAAACAATAACAAAACCCAGAAATAAATGTACCACGGTTTTGGAAATTAAGGCCAATTCTTATTTACCTATCATTATGATTGAATCTTTTGAACCTAATGTGACATTAAAGTCATCTTTAAAGTTCTGCCTAAGATCGTGCATTTTATTTTAAAAATAATTGAAATGAGGGGCGCCTGGGTGGCGCAGTCGGTTAAGCGTCCGACTTCAGCCAGGTCACGATCTCGCGGTCCGTGAGTTCGAGCCCCGCGTCGGGCTCTGGGCTGATGGCTCGGAGCCTGGAGCCTGTTTCCGATTCTGTGTCTCCCTCTCTCTCTGCCCCTCCCCCGTTCATGCTCTGTCTCTCTCTGTCCCAAAAATAAATAAACGTTGAAAAAAAAATTTTTTTTTAAATAATTGAAATGAGATAAAATATTGTTTCTTATTTCCACTAGCCACATTTCATTTGGACAGCGAAGGTACAGAACATCTCCATCATCACAGAAAGATCTTTGAGGTAGCATTTCTCTAGAGAAAGACTCCTACCCTTTAGCTCTTTGAAATTGTCTTACATTATTTCTTTGATTCTGTTCTACCATCTCTCTTCTGTGTTTCTCTCTTCCTAAAGCTTTTGTATCTCTCTTCTGTGTTTCTCTCTTCCTAAAGCTTTTGTTGATAAGTTGTTAGACCTCCTGGATTCTCCAAATCTTTTTTGGTCCTGTCAGATTTTGATATCTTTGTATATTTTCCTACTTTCTGAAAGATTTTTTTTTTAATTTTGCCTACAAACCCTTCTGTTGCATTTTAGATTTGAGGCCACAAATACTTAATTTCCAAGAGTTATTTATTCTCAAATTTTTCCTTTTTCATAACTGATTATTTTTATAAATGTAACACACCCTCCCCCCCCCCCCCAAGGAAACCAGTTGAGGGTTTGATCTAATAGGTTTAGTATTTCTGTAGGAACTAAAACAATGTTTTAATTTTTTTTTTCAACGTTTTTATTTTATTTTTGGGACAGAGAGAGACAGAGCATGAACGGGGGAGGGGCAGAGAGAGAGGGAGACACAGAATCGGAAACAGGCTCCAGGCTCTGGGCCATCAGCTCAGAGCCCGACGCGGGGCTCGAACTCACGGACCGCAAGATCGTGACCTGGCTGAAGTCGGAGGCTTAACCGACTGCGCCACCCAGGCGCCCCAATGTTTTAAATTTTTAAAAATATTTTTAAAACATCATTGTTACCCCCCCTTCCTGTTTGTTTACCTGTGACCAACTTTTATGGTGGAGATTCTTTTTAAATGCCTAGTAACCTTCAGTTATCTGTCTCACTAAAAAGCAACTGGGGAGTTTTGTATGTATCCCAGGACTTACTGCCTGGCAGGCTTTTTCCCTGGGGACCTTTTAATGCTTGAATTCCTCTGGTTGTTGGGGGGAATACAGGGAGAGACCAGCTGTTCCCTGCATAGACTTTCATTTAACCCCCCAATTTTATCGCTTCACTTGCCATTGTGGCTGGTGTTGCTGAGGCTTGAGCCTCAGGGCTCAGTCTGCAGGGCTGATTGGTTCCCATCTTAGTTGGTCCTGCAACTCTGTCCTTCTTCCACAGACACCATTCCTCCATTGAGTCTCTCCATATATTCCAGAAATGTGTCCTTTATTGATGACCAGTCATCAGTCTTGATTGTTGTAGATCTTTTACATTCATTTATTATTATTATTTCTGAGGGGTCTCGGGCCAGTTTCCACCACTAACTGGACATCATGCCTTTTAAAAAAATACTGTTTTGTAAGTTATCAAGTACTTTTCTATAGCTTACATCACACGAACCCATAGACATTGTTGCAAACTACAGCGTATCCCTCACATTTTTCCCGGCTTGCTAATATTGATTGTTTTCTTCCTTTAAATGTTTATTTATTTATTTTGAGAGAGAGCATGTGTACCCAGGTAAGGGGGGGAGGGGAGAGAGAGAATATGAGAGAGAATCCCAAGCAGGCTCCGCACCGCCAGCACAGAGCCCAAACTCACGAGCTGTGAGATCATGACCTGAGCCGAAACCAAGAGTCCCGTGCTGAACCGACTGAGCCACCCAGGCGTCCCAATATTGATTGTTTTCAGGAATACTGAAACAGGGATACTCCTCCCCTCCCTCTTTTCTAGTTTCTTTCTTTCTGGGTTACTCTGTACCTCTCTATGAAACTAATAGCACATTGCTTTAAACAAAAGATGATAACCTTATGAGGAGCTAATTTGAAGTAAGTAGTGCCTAAGTAAGAGTGCGAAGTCCAGAATTTCTTCCGCAAATCTTGGGAAAATTAAATAGAAAATACGGTATTCAACTTTCAACATTTTAATTCTTTTGTTAAATATTTATTGACTATCAAAGACCCTGAATTTGTAGTTTAAAAACCTACCAAAGAAGAATTCTTCAGGCCCAGATAGCTTACTATTTGAATTCCTCCAAACATGTTAAAGAAGAAATACCACCAATTTACACAGCCTTCTCCAGAGAATGGAAGAGAAGGAAATACTTATATGTGGCCAGCATTACTTTGATACCAGAACTAGACAAATCCAGTACATATAGGGAAGAGCTACAGATATATACATATATACAAACATACAAATATATATATATATATATATATATATATATATGTAACTTAAATTTTTTTTATTTTTGAGAGAGACAGACAGACCGAGCACAAGCAGGAGAGGAGCAGAGAGAGAGGGAGACACAGAATCCAAAGCAGGCTCCAGGCTCTGAGCTGTCAGCACAGAGCCCGATGTGGGGCTTGAACCCATGACCCACAAGATCTTGACCTGGGCTGAAGTCACTGAAGTCAGACACTCAACAGACTGAGCCACCCAGGCATCACTATAGACTTATATTTGTGAACACTGATGCAGATATCCTCAACGAAACTGAAGTGTATTGAATTCAGTATATAAAAAAGAATAATACAGGGGAGCCTGGGTGGCCCAGTCCGTTAAACATCTGACTTCAGCTTTTAGGTCATGATATAGTGGTCTGTGAGTTTAAGCCCTGCGTTGGGCTCTGTGCTGACAGCACAGAGCCTGGAGCCTGCTTCAAATTCTGTGTCTCCCCCTCTGACCCTCCCCCGCTTGCACTCTGTATCTCTCTCTTTCTCAAAAATAAACATTAAAAAAATTTTTTTTAATAAAAATAAAATAAAAAAGAATAATACAGTATGACCATTTCAGGGCTTATTCCCAGAATGCAAAACTGGTTCAGTATTTGAAAATAAATAAGTATAATCCACCATACTGTGTAAAGCGAAAAATCACATGATTATATCAAGAGATACACGCCAAAACCCGCCCCCCCCCCCCCCCCGCCAAAACCAGAAAGCCACATACATTTGATGTCCGTGATGCATAAAAGCTCTTAGCAAACTGGAAATTGAAGGGAAATTCCTCAACCTGTTAAAGAGCACCTGTAAAAATCCCACAGCTACCATCATATTTAATGGCAGAGATGAATGCTTTCTTTTTAAAACTAGGAGTAAGAGGGGCGCCTGGGTAGCTCAGTTGGTTAAGCATCTGACTTCGGCTCAGGTCGTGATCTCATGGTTGGTGAGTTTGGGCCCTGTGCTGACAGCTCAGAGCCTGGAGCTTGCTTCGGATCCTGTGTCCCTGTGTCCTCTCTCTTTGCCCCTCCCCTGGTCATGCTGTGTCTCTCTTTCAAAAATAAATAAACATCTAAATAAATAAATAAGTAAATAAATAAATAAATAAATAAATAAATAAAACTAGGAACAAGGTAAAATGTTTGCTCTCAACACTCCTATTTAACATTGTACCGGAAATCTTAACCAAAGTAGTAAGGCAAGAAAAAGAAATAAAAGTCAAAGGGATTAGAAAGGAAGAAATAAAACTGTCCCTGTTTAAAGATGACATGATTGTCAATGTAGGAAAACCCAAGGAATCTATCCAGAAAACAAACCAACAAAAATCCTGTGACTAACGTGAATATAGCAAGGTTACAGGATATACAGCCAACACCCACAAATCGATGTCATTTCTGTATATTAGCAATGTATAATTGGGAACCAAAATGTACAAGCCAATACCATTTACAAATAGCCCAAAGAAAAATGAAATAGGTTTAAAGCTAACAAAACGTGTACAGGATTCGTATGCTGAAAACTGCAGAACCGCTAAAATGTAATTTGTTTGGTATATAAGCCATTTATTTTCAGTTGTCATCAAGATTTCTCTGCCTTTACTCAAATTCCTTTCAGGACAGATCCAAAGAAGCAAATCATATTTTCGTACATTACCTTCATCCATGTTGTATGAAATAGATGTACCAGTAGGCTTTTTAAAAATAATTTTAAGTTTTTGTTCTTTCTCTGACATCAAGGATCAATCATATTCATGATGTGATTTGAAATTGAATTTCATATTCCATCTGCACATTCATCTTTGTCAATAGCTGCTTAGGAACCATTATAAATATGTTACCCAGTATTGCACAACTCCTGCTCTGCATGTCAACTGTGTGATTGTTTTTCGAATTTCAGTCAAAAGATACAAATGATACACATCTTTTAAAAACCTTAATTGAATATTGCCTTTCATATCACCCTTTCTGTTGGTTTGTGATTTTTAGTTTTCCTCATTTTATTTTAAGATTTTTAAAGTTTATTTATTTTGAGAGAAAGAGAGCCAGCACAGTGGGGGAGGGGCAGAGAGAGAGAATCCCAAGCAGGCTTCACCCTGTCAGCGGGGAGCCCGATACGGGGTTCGAACTCAAGAACCGCAAGCTCAAGACCTGAGCTGAAATCAAGAGTCAGACGCTTAACCGACCGAGCCACCTAGGCACCCCTTGTGGTCTATGTGTCTATTCATTGTAAAAAGGTATTGTTTATACTACCAGTGCACGTATGTTTATTATTTAATGAAAAAAGGCTTATAAAGTTAATGCCTGAAGTTCATATGAATATCCTTAATGTTGTGTATCCCCAGGGAATTTATTATAACCTGTTCTTTCTGAGCCCATAACAGATGTTAGTTGTTTTTACTTTCATATTCACACGTAAATACTTTACAATGTGATTTCCCACACATTGTGGCTCTGTTTACTAAACACTCAAGGCATGGTAACACAAAGAAACACTTCATTTTGATTCTAGGAGCTGATGATCTTTGTAACAAACCTTGACAAAAAAGACATACTGCACACGCTGTTGTGATCAATCATGATCAATGAATGATCAATCATTCAGGGATTGCCTAGCCTTAGGGAACATAAAGCAGTTTAGAAAGGTTGGTTATTCTACTCAGCATCGTAATTTAATGACCTAGACCAAGAAATTTCAAATGTGCTGATTAAACTTACACAGTTGACAGGATGGCTAATATTCTAGAAAACCAGAATCAAATTCAGAATGATCATTGATACAAGTTGCATGCATTCATTCATTCATTCATTCATTCATAAATATTTGTTAAATTTTGAGAGAGAAAGAAAGAGCACACAGGAGGAGCAGAAAGAGAGGGAGACAGAGAATCCCAGGCCAACTCCATGCTGTCAGCTGGGGCATGAGACCATGACCTGAGCCAAAGTCAAGAGTTGGACACTTAACTAAGCCCCCCCAGGTGCCCCTGAAAAAATTGCTTTTAAGGCAGAGCAAAATTGAAGGTGAATTTCAATATTATACTTACAGACAGAAGAACAATAAAAATATATGAAAAGAATTAACTAGATGGATCTCTTTCCTTTCTATTCAGTAGCTAAAACTTTGGAAATGAAGAAATGACTTGGGTGCTCATTGTTTAATAGTGAGAAAATTGCTCTCCTCCCGTCCTTTCCTACCCTTCTGAATAATGGCAGCCAGTCCAGACCCCTTCCCTCCCTTGCTTTATATTCTAGTGGTTCATCTAGGAAGACTTTCTCCTCACAGTGCTTATACCCAGTTTCCTGCGTTTAACTGGCCCGACAATATCTGTTTGTGCTTATATTCCCAACAAACAAACTGCTACTACTGTGCTAATTCAGCTCTTTCTCTTCTTTGTAATCTAATTTTCAGTTCCTGATTTCCAGTTATTGCTAACAGTAATGGTAAAAGAAAGATTCAGGGGCGCCTGGGTGGCTCAGTCGGTTGAGCGTCCGACTTCATTCAGCTCAGGTCAGGATCTCACGGTCTGTGAGTTTGAGCCCCGCATCGGGCTCTGTGCTGACAGCTCGGAGCCTGGAGTCTGCTTCGGATTCTGTGTCTCCCTCTCTCTCTGCCCTTCCCCTGTTCATGCTCGGTCTCTCTCTCTCTGTCAAAAATAAACAAACATAATAAAAAATAAATAAAAGATTCCTCAGAAGCATAACGATCACAAACTTAATAATAAATTATTACTATTGAGAAGGAGGGGGAGGGGGCAATACAAAGTCCATCTCATTCTGTCATTTAAATTTTTTTTTTTTCAACGTTTATTTATTTTTGGGACAGAGAGAGACAGAGCATGAACGGGCGAGGGGCAGAGAGAGAGGGAGACACAGAATCAGAAACAGGCTCCAGGCTCTGAGCCATCAGCCCAGAGCCTGACACGGGGCTCGAACCCACGGACCGCGAGATCGTGACCTGGTTGAAGTCGGACGCTTAACCGACTGCGCCACCCAGGCGCCCCAGAACTCATTTAATTCTTAACCGCAATCCTGAGAGGCAGGTCCTGTGGGTAACGAAGCCATGTTTACAGACAAAGCTCCCAAGAGTTAAGGTCAATTGCCCAAGCAACGCCTGGCTGGTAAATGCAGCCTGAGGTCTAACCCAGATAGTCTGGCTCTAGGCTGAGGCTGCATACCTAAAACTGCCACTCATACAGCCTTGCCACCAGAATGGAGATTGAATATCGGTCACAGCGGTCGGAGGGCGTGGGGAACAGTCAACAGTCTTGAAATGGCTGGCAGTGGAGTGGGTCTTGTTGAGAGGGTTAAAGGGATCTGGGTTGTGTGGTTCAGGGAGGAGAAAATACCAGCAGTAAGTTAATTGGGTTTCAAACCTATAAAGGATTGCTTTGAAGAAAGTAATGTTCTGTGTCCATTGAAGACTGTGTTGAAAGGACACACATGCAGTGAGCCAGATCAGGAGTACTTCACGTTGGGCTTGAGGAGTCCTGTCTTGCCATTAAGTCTGAGGAATAATAAATCGGGAGGCTAAATCTAGAATGGGTTGCCATTCAAGGTGGCCGTGGTTTAATTGACTGTGACTGTAACTTCCCCCATTTAATATTGAGTAGATACGTTTCTTCATTCTTAATCTAATGTTCCCTAAGACGGTAATAGAGTTTTAGAACTGAGGACAGGCAGTTCAGCTCCGTATTTTACAGACCAGAAATTATTATTATTTTAAGTTTTTAAAATAGGTATTTATTTGGGGCAGGGGAGAGGCAGAGAGACACAGAGACAGAATCGGAAGCAGGCTCCAGGCTCTGAGCGGTTAGCACCGAGCCTGACGTGGGGCTTGAACCCACGAACCATGAGATCATGACTCGAGCCAAAGTCAGATGCTTACCCGACTGAGTCACCCAGGTGCCCCCAGAACCAGAAATTAGATGTGTGTTATCATAGGACTACCTGCTAAGGGCCCGAACTGAGTTTTAAACCCAGGTCTCCTGAGCACTGTGTCCAGAGTGCAGGCTGCTTTTTGGGGCAGGGTGGTGGGGAGGGGTGATAGTGACAGAAGAGAGAGAGTACTTTGAGAAGTGCTGTTTCATACAGTGGGATTGCTGTGTACTGAAGGGGGAGGCGGTGTAAGTTCCACTAATTCATGAACTCTCCTTTTTCTTTGTGTAGTATGAACCCAGAGGACCTGGTCGGCCCTTGTACCAAAGAAGAATCTCCTCTAGCTCAGTCCAGCCTTGTTCTGAAGAAGTAAGCACTCCTCAAGACAGTCTTGCTCAGTATAAAGAGCTTCAGGACCATAGTAGCCAATCTTCTTTCAACTTTTCATCCCCGGAGTCCTGGGTAAACACCACCTCATCTACCCCCTATCAGAACATTCCGTGTAATGGACCCAGCAGGACAGCTCAACCCAGAGAGTTGATAGGTAAGACAGAATTGGTGTGTTGTTAAAACTGCAGTTTTTGACTGCTTGGCTCCTGGATATTTATGGAGTTTTTCTTCTTCTTCCCGCGCGCCCCCGCCCCCCCCCCCCATTTATATTATTATCTTTGAATCATATTTAATGCTCAAAGTTCGTAGTTGTGTCTCAGGCCATACAGTGTTGTCCATATTTATGGTCTGAAAGGGAAGTAGATCTGTCTCTGGGGAGCTCATTGATTGGATCATTTTTACCTGTGCGCATGAATGAAAGAAGTAATGGAATTTGAATTTCTAAATTTTTTTTTTCAACGTTTTATTTATTTTTGGGACAGAGAGAGAGAGACAGAGCATGAACGGGGGAGGGGCAGAGAGAGAGAGGGAGACACAGAATCAGAAACAGGCTCCAGGCTCTGAGCCATCAGCCCAGAGCCCGACGCGGGGCTCGAACTCGGACCGCGAGATCGTGACCTGGCTGAAGTCGGACGCTTAACCGACTGCGCCACCCAGGCGCCCCTTGAATTTCTAAATTTAATTCTAATTCTAATTTAATCTAAATTCTAAATTTAAATTTCTAAATAGAATCACCTTTGCTTGGGAAAAGTTTGTTTTCTGCGTTTTGTTTTTTGTTTGTCTGTTTGTTTTCTCCCCAGGATTAGGGGCGGGAGTTGGTTGGGTCAACATCAGTTTCCAAGGATTTATTGTCAGTAAAGTCATTGACAGTTTGCTATACAATAGAGTTTGGCCACGAGAGAAACCAATAAAGTCCAGCAGGTTGAGATTTAGAAATCCTGTGTTATTTCCTTATATTCTAATGAACTGAGAAATCTAAAGCTTCAAGAGGAAAAAAAAAAAAGGGCATAGAATGGCATTGGAATGGACAAGGCTCTTATGTTGTTGGGTAGGAAGTCTAAAGTCTTTAGCCTTGAATGCAGATAAATGCACTTTTATCCTTTATCTGTTCCCTCTTTTTTAAAAGATATTAAATGTACGGAAACAAATGATACTGTTTGAGTTCTCTAACCTGTAGCCTTCTCTTTGTAGGCTGTAGACATTGATCTTTGTGAATAAGCCTGTGATCTTTGTTGGGTGAATTTCTGCCCTGGTAGCCTTAATCTTTGTATTGGGATTTAATTTTGTTCATTCTTAGCATGTGAATCTATTGTTTCTGCAACTGGCCCATTTTTGAGTTTGTACCATACAAACATATTTTTAGAACAATAGACTTGGTAGGACAAAAGCATTAAAAAGATTTTGGTTTTGTTTCCTGGAAAGACACATTGTGATTTTAATTGTTAAGACATTCATTAATACCTGTCGTGTATTAATTGAGAAACATCTCATTTACAAAATCAGTAATAAGGAATTTTTTTTGAAGTTTTATTTATTTATTTTGAGAGTGAAAGTGTGTATGCATGTGCACAAGTTGGGGAGAGGAGAGCCAGAGAGAGGGAGAGAGTCCCAAGTAGGCTCCATGCTGGATCCCATGAACCACAAGATCCTGACCTGAGCTAAGATGAAGTCTGACGTTTAACTGACCGAGCCACCCAGGTGGCCCTTGTTACTTTTTGGTTGTTTTGTTATAACTTCGTTGTCTTTATTTATTAAAAACGTTTTTTTGAACGTTTACTTACTTTTGAGAGAGAGAGACTGACAGAGCGTGAGCAGAGGAGGGGCTGAGAGAGAGGGAGACACAGAATCGGAAGCAGGCTCCAGGCTCGGAGCTGTCAGCACAGGGCCCGATGTGGGGCTCAGACCCATGAACCCTGAGATCATGACCTGAGCTGAGTCAGATGCTCCACCATCTGAGCCACCCAGGCGCCCCTATTATAACTTACTTTAAAGACAACATCCTTTCTCTCTCTCTCTCTGTCTCTCTCTCTCTCTCTCTCTCTCTCTTTTTTTTTTCCACCTAAATTTTAGGATAACGGCCAAAATCAATGAAAACCTGACTTGAGCTGATAAGGTAGAAAGTTCCTAAATAACTGTCCAAAGTGCATGTCATTTTATGGTATCTTTTCCACAAATATACAATTACTATTTTGTCATTACTGGTAGACAAATTGTAGTATTCTTTTGTTGAAAGTAACAGTTAAAGTATTAAACAATGAGCTCAAGGGGCGCCTGGGTGGCGCAGTCGGTTAAGCGTCCGACTTCAGCCAGGTCACGATCTCGCGGTCCGTGAGTTCGAGCCCCGCGTCGGGCTCTGGGCTGATGGCTCAGAGCCTGGAGCCTGTTTCCGATTCTGTGTCTCCCTCTCTCTCTGCCCCTCCCCTGTTCATGCTCTGTCTCTCTCTGTCCCAAAAATAAATAAACGTTGAAAAAAAATTTTTTTTTTTAAAATGAGCTCAAGACCACAAGTCTTCTGAAGCACAACTATCAGTATTCATTTATTGATTCATTTTTAGAGGAGTGCAGCCATTGCCTGTCGTGGGTCAGAAGGGGAATAATTACCACGTGGGAAATTTTTTTCTGAAGTTTGAGACTTGAGACTTCTTGAAGAAAACTGTTCATGTCATTTTGATTAGGAATTTAAAAGTGGTCATTGTGTCCGATATGGCCATATTTTCTCAATTTTCATCCCGAGAGCAAAGAACCACGTCTTTGACCTTCTTGAACTTTGGATTTCCCATTTTGTCACTGATCGCACTTCCAAGTTCTCAGTGAATGCCTGCTGACTAAGGAGATAATGAAAATAGGTCTTGTGCCCATGAGGTTGTGGGTGGTCCAGTCACACGGCTCAGCCTTTACACCTGGTGATGTCAACCGGGCCGCCGGATAGGCTTCACTTCTCCCAACATACGGATGTGTTTGAGTTCTTTTCACTTATCTTGGGGACCGTACGTAGTACTCTATCAGACATTCCCTATTAACGTACAGATGAAAATTTAAGATGAGATAGACAACATTGAATAACATCATTGGTTGTCAGATTAGTAATAGCTTTAAAGAATAGTTTCTCTTATCTGGAATATATGTGGTAAGTCATATTAATAAAAATCTTGAACTCATGGTTAAATAAGAATGTAGGCATTAAGTTAGAACTGTTTTGTATGGATTATTTAGTTGAAAATATTTAATTGTTGTCCTGAAAATGAGAACATGGTTAAATAATAAAACTTAGTAAAGTAAGTAAAAATAGTAAGTTCTTGAACAATCAATAAGATGTTTATCTTATGTATTGTGTTAGACAGTACAGTCTGCTGTTATATTGAAATATTTGGTGAGGTTTTTATTTTTTTATGTTGTAAGTTTTTATTTAAATTCTAGGTAGTTAACATATAGTGTAATGTACATTTCAGGAGTAGAATTTAATGATTCATCATGGTATGTTTGTTAAACTAGTGCTTTTAAAAGCATTTTTTCCCCCACAAAAATCAATGACATTTAGATGGAGAAGTGGGAAATGTTCTAGAAAGATGTTAGGTAGTTTAAACTAATTTTGAAGAATTTTATGAATTTTTAAAGGTTTTTTTGTTTTGTTTTGTTTTTTGTTGTGTTTTCAGTTTAGTTATTCATTTTGAGAGAGACAGAGACAGCACGAGCAGGGGAGGAGCAGAGAGAGAGGCAGAGACAGAATCCCAAGTAGGCTCCACAGTGGTTACTTTGGGGCACTTGGCTGGCTTAGTTGGTTAAGCATCTGACTCTCGATTTCAGCTCAGGTCACGATCTCACAGTTTTGTGGGTTCCAGCCCCATGTCAGGCTCTGTGCTGACAGCATGAAACCTGCTTGGGATTCTGTCTCTCCCTCTCTCTCTGTCTCTCCCCTGCTCACACATGCTTGCTTGGTCTCTCTCACTCTCTCTCTCTCTCTCTCTCTCTCTCAAAATAAATAAATACACATTTAAAAATAAAAAATAAAAATGAGAGGTTACTTAAATAAGTTATGAAGTATCTGTGTTATATGATGTGGTTAGGAAAAAACACCAACTTAAGGCTTATCTCTGGTATAACTGACTTCTTTTCCTCTTTGGCCTTTTCTGTAACTTTCAAATTATCCTCAGTGAATGTGTATTATGATTATAATCCAGTACAATGTCAGTGAGGGAGAACAGAATTTACCGCCCCCAAACATGCTCTTTGGCATAAAGATTATTTCAGGATGATTATTTTTAAGAAACTACAGACACAGAAGCTCTGAAAACTGGGTGAAAGTTACCCTTTGGTAAGAGACATTTTACATTTACAAGGGAGGTCTCTCTTTGTAAGAATGTCTCCCTCTCTGCACCAGGAAGAGGATCGTTCTAAATTTCTAGAAACTATCGATGGAGAAAACAATTTACCCTTAAGTTAACTTACCCTGCATAACAACCTTGTTCACTGTGCTTTTCCTGGTATCCTCACGTAACTGCCTCACACACCCAAGATCTTTTGTCTTTAGCTGGACATGTCATTTTAGTTGCTGGTTTGGGCCATTTCAGGGAGTTATTCGGTTTTCCTGGATCTCCCTCATGTATACAGAAGGTATACATGTTTATTAAACATTTGTTTGTTTTTCTCCTGTTCAGCTGTCTTACTGTAGGGACTGTCTCAGACAAGAACCTAGAAGAGTAGAGGGAAAATTATTTAAACATTTAAAGGATTGGAAAAAGCAGTGTTTGAGAGTAAGTCATGGTTTAGTGGACAATAAAATTAGGAAGAGTGGGGTCAAATTTTATTTTATTTTTTTAATGTTTATTTACTTTTTGAGAGACTGAGCACAAGCAGGGCAGGGGCAGAGAGAGAGGGAGACACAGAATCCGAAGCAGGCTCCTGACTCTGAGCTGTCAGCACAGAGCCCGACGCGGAGCTCGAACCCACGGACCGCGAGATCCTGACCTGAGCCGAAGTCAGACGCTCAACCGACTAAGCCACCCAGGCGCCATTATTGTTTTTTTAAATTTACATCCAAGTTGTTAGCGTAAAGTGTAATAATGATTTCAGGAATAGAATTTAGTGATTCATCACTCACATATAACACCTAATGCTCATCCCAACAAGTGTCCTCCTTAATGCCCCTTGCCCATTTGGCCCATCCCCCCACCCACAACCCCTCCAGCGACTCTCAGTTTGTTCTCTGTATTTAAGAGTCTCTTATGGTTTATCTCCCTCCCTGTTTTTATATTATTTTTGTTTCCCTTCCTTTATGTTCATCTGTTTTGTATCTTAAATTCCACATATGAGTGAAGTCATATGATACTTCTCTTTCTCTGACTGACTTATTTCACTTAGCATAATATACTCCAGTTCCATCCACGTTGTTGCAGATGGCAAGATTCCATTCTTTTTGATTGCCAAGTAATACTCCATTGTAGAAATACCACATCTTCTTTATCCATTCATCAGTCAGTGGACATTTGGGCTCTTTCCATAATTTGGCGATTGCCGATAGGGCTGCTATAAACATCAGAGTACATGTCCCCCTTTGAAAAAGCACTCTTGTATCCCTTGGATTAATACCTAGTAGTTTTAGTTGCTGGGTCACAGGGTAGTTCCGTTTGAGCGGGGTCAAGTTTTAAAGGATGTTAAAAATTAGATTACATATGGGAAATGTGAAGTAAAATTTATAGTTGTTTCTCCCGTACCTTACCCTGTGTTTATTTATATATTACAAGAAAAGAGAGCATTTTTAAGAAATGGAACCGAGTGTTACTATTACCTAGGTTAAAAATAAAAGGTATTTTGACCAGGAGTCAGCATATACAGCTCCTTTTTATTTAAGAAAGAACGTGTAAGTTCCCATATTCAAAGTTGAGCAGTTAACATATTAAATATCAAGGTGTACCATTATAAAATTAGTTTTGCGAAGCAAATCTTCAGGTTTGACCTTCCGTTTTCATACGTTAGCTATTCCAGTTTACGTAGTCAGTTCTTTTGCAAGCATTGATAAGATTCAGAAGTTTGATTCGATGTGTTGTGACCTCAGCGTTCTGTGGCAGAACTTGACTGTCCCCAGGGCTGTACCGTCACGGAGCTCCTGGGGACGAGAGCCAGTTGTGACACGTCGAGCTAACGAGATGCGTCAGCATTGCCAGGCGTGCCCTTAAAGCCGTGTCGCTCTTCTCCGCTTCTAGTTCCACCACCCAAGACCGTCAAACCCCCTGAGGATCAGCTGAAGTCCGAGAGCCTCGAGGTGTCCAGTTCCTTCAACTATAATGTGCTGCAGCATCTCGGCCAGTTCCCCCCACTCATGCCCAACAAGCAGATCGCGGAGTCGGCCAGCAGCAGTAGCCAGCAGAGCTCGGGGGGCAGCAAGCCCGCCATGTCCTACGCCAGCGCTTTGCGGGCCCCTCCCAAGCCCAGGCCCCAGCCTGAGCAGGCCAAGAAGAGTAGCGACCCTCTGTCTCTGTTCCAGGAACTCAGCCTGGGGAGCTCATCAGGCAGCAATGGCTTTTACTCCTATTTTAAATAATCACTTTTTTTCCCCCTCCAGGGCGAATGTTTTGATTTTTGTTTATATCAATAGAATTAAGATAGTTGGACTTCCTCTATAGATGCACAGTTCCCTTTGTTTTAATATTAAATATGTTCTCACTTAATTGCTTTGCTGCTAGACTTGCAACTAATTTTTTAAAAGTATATTCCATTATTTTGCATTTTTGACGTGTCTTTTGACAGCTTTTATGTAGAATAAAAAATATTTTTAAATTTGTGTATTGTTACATATGTTTGCATCAAGCTAGCAGCTAAGAGTTAATTGTGCAACTATAAAAAAAAAAAAAGAAAAAAAAACTTTGTCTAAAATGTATTTAAAAAGAAAAAAAATTGTAAGTAGCATTTACATTTATTCAATAATATTACCATATGCTGGGTTTCTGTACCAGAAATGGCCAGTTGATGTACAAATGTATGTTATTTTTGCTTAAATTCATTTAAAATTTTTTAAAATAAAGGGGCAGCATCTTCTAAATACTTTAAGTTTTATCAGTTTTTTTTTTTTTTTGTGACAAGATGCTGCATTCTAAAACTTTTATAGTTTTAGACTCTGTATGATGTGCTGTTGTAATCTCCATCCACTGTAGGATAGAGTTAAAGGCATTCTTTGCAAATGTATCTTGTATGCCACTGTTTTTTGTAACATGAAAAAACATTGGCATAGTTAGTTATTTTTTGGACAAGCTGTACTTCAAGCTTGTTTTTAACGTTAATTTGATAGTGTGTGTGTGTGTGTGTTTTTTTTTTAAACAAATCATGAAGCTGAAAAATTTTTAGGATTGTTGGTGCTTAGTAGACTTGATAACTATTTTAAAAATGCGTGAATTTAGTAAAATCCTTTTTTTCTCACTATGCATGTGTAAATGTTTGTAATCTGGCTTTCTCCCCCCCTCTCCCCCCAGTGGTATAAAGAATTGTGCCGCTTTAAGGTTTGTTTTTTTTTTTTTCCCCCTCCAGTAAAAATTTTGGTACCTTATTTGATGTTTACATTAAAATGTGACATTATTCATGGCAATTCAAATATTTTGCTAACTGTTTTGTTTGAGGAACATCATTAAAAAGAAAGCTGATATTTGTCCAACATGTATCAAAATTCATCGAAATCTGGGGCAAAAAACTACCCTTGTTTTTCATGTCTTTCGATTCTTATAATCCCACTGAACTTGTATAAAAATATAAAATTTAAATAGCCATCTTAAATATTCTACAGTCTAAAAATTGTTTTCAGTGAACTTTGGTAAAATCCAAAGCAAAACATTTACCCTCTTAAAACTTGTGGTCTTCTAACACCCTTGAAACAATGCATGTCCTTCTTGTTTTCCTGATTGGGTAGTCCTACTTTTTGTACTTCAGAGAAATCTTGAAACTACAACATAACTTTTTTGTTGTTGTTCTTTTTGTTTTGTTTGGTTTTGGTTTTGTTTTTAAATAACGTAAGGTTCGGAAACATTGCTGATGAACCAGTGAATCCTGATGATCCATTCAAAAATAGTTTTTTTGGAGGACTACTTTTGAATAGGCCATCCTGTATTCACAGTACAATTTTTGAAATGGGGTTGAAAAGTGGTGGCAGGGTTAAAGAAAACTCCTCACATCTCCTCTATGACTGGAGTTTTATTGCTGTTGGCCAGCTCCAACTCCCTGTAATCCTTAGACAATTTAGGAGAAGAGAACGCCTTTAGTTAAGGGTTAGTGAGCCTGCAGGAAAAGGAGAACACCTGTTTTCTTCAGCTCTTTCTGCTCAGAGTGGGTGCACATCATTTGTCCGCGGCTTCCGTTTATGGGCTGTGAGTCTCCATGTGAGGCAGTGGATGGAGACCTGTGGACCGTAGACGTATTAATGGTTAGTATAAATCACAGTTGGAAAACAGAGCCAGCAACTTACGGCACCACATTTTCTCTCTCTGATGTCAGACCGCCACCTTTGACTGTGTCACATTTTGCTCAACGTAACTTTAGTCACAAGAAGTTTTTGTGTTTCGACTCAGTGACGAAACGCAAGATAGAGCCCAAATTAAAATCAGATCTTCCTGACGGGAGGATGTCTCTGAACAATGATTTTTTCATCCGTGATTCTCCCCCACAATGCAAGTCAGATAAATGTTTCAGAGCATTTTGATAATTACGAAGACAGAACTGGCATGTCAGGGCTTTGAGTTAATCCCTTGTCATGGAGTCATTGCCGAATTTTCTGTTTTCCATACTTGAACCTTTAAAAAATATCAGTTTTAACTTATTTGTATTTATATTTAAAGAGGTCAGGTGCACACCCCACCACTTTATATAAATATACTGATGTTGGAAGCTTGGGATAAGGAAGCTGCTGAGTTGTCGTGACACCCCTGTTCTAAGAAGTTATTTCCAAAAAACTAAAAACAATAGCTACTTATTAGTTCCTTGCTCTGCTGTGTCCCAGTGTTCCTCCTTTCCTGATAGTTCTTAACAACCGGTCAAGTATTTGGATATTGTTTCCATCTACTGCCCTTGTAGATTCAGTTTTGAATGTGTCTTCTAACACATTTACTCTTCCTCAGTGTTACTTACTGCCATCTCTCCAGCTGAGCTTTGAATCTGTCATTTACGCGCGTGTAAAGTGTTGCAATGATCCTGATTGAGTCTTACCGGGGGAATCCTTGTAAGTTTCTGTGGAAACGAGGCGTGGCTCATGCTGTCTGGGTATTCCTTGGGTAGCAGTTAGCAAATGCACACAAAGCAGACTGAGAAAACAGCTTAAGTGCTAGTTTCATCCTTAGTGTTCAGACGGAACTTTTTTTTTTTTTTGAAGAAACCTTGATGTTAGCTCTTGGATGATGCCAAGTATTACCAGCTTCCTTTTCTTCTAGTACTGATTTCTTTTAAGTGAAGTTAATTGTTCACATGATGTCTTTCTACTTCTTTGTTCTTTGTATCACTCTGAGGGGTTTCCTTTTTCTTGCCAGAACTTTTTTTTTTTTTAATTCATCTCGCTTTTTAATTTCAGTGCTGCTTGAGATTTTCTTTTTTTTTTTAACCTTAAAGAAATTCTTTTGGCTGATAGAATTTGTAGAGTGTCTGTGCTGAAGTTGTTTTTTTTTTTTTCTTTCCTGATCTAACAGTGATTTTATTTAAGATTTGAAAAACCTCATGATTCAGTGTAATGTGGATATTTTCTGGTGTTGCTTTTAAAAGGGGCTTTGGTTGCCATTTTGGCACATGCTTTGCCAAACTGTTATAGCAGAGCTTTGTTTCTGATTAATCAGTAGTTAATTATTGACCATTTAAACTAACATGACCTTAATGTTCCTTTCCTCAGACAGATACGCTTTCTATCCAGGTCATTTTGTGTATGCGAAATAACAAACTGCTTTGTGTGGTTTTTTTCATGAGAGATCCTAGAATAAGTTCAGGTTGAGTGTAAACATCAATTGGTCTTTTCAGTTCAAAGAATTGCAGAATAAGTAAAATACGCAGAATTCCCACTGAATAAGCATTATCTAATTGAACATAGCAATCTCCAAGACCTATTTGTAAAAATAGTTTCCTTGTGGATGGAGGCATTGAAATTGCTGAGAAAGCTAACTGGATTTCCTCGCTTTGAGATAGGTAACATATAGTAGTATCTTGTTCTAGTGTAGTTACTTTACGTGTTTAATATTTTTCATGTATATACATCTCGAGAGCAACGAACCTATAAGCATGTAAGAATGTATCTCTAGCTACTTTGGCTAGAGAGAGCCACCCATGCCTGAGATCCAGGGTGTGAACAAACAATTTCAAGATAAAAAGAAAATTAGATTGACTGAACTAGTTGTTTAAAAAGACACCTGTTCTACTTGGATAACGTTTCATATTGGAGTTGTCCTTAAAAAGGTAATCCCAGAAAAAGTTTAAGAATACATGATTGAAACCTTAAATATATTGATAGATACAGATTGCTGCCTTAAAGTGTTGTTTAGGCTACCATCCACTTCTTGTTTTCTTCTAGCCCCACAAAGGTAGTGATTTGTCCTTTATGATTTACCATGATTTATAATTATTTCTTGTGAGCCATCCCCCTAACATGAAAACCCTTAATTTCTACCACGGTCATATGTGTCTTCCTAAATCTCAAAGTAAATGTGTTAATAGATCTGATTTTTCTCTCCCTTCTTTGCCACAATCGTTAGAAATAATGGATAATGTTCTACGATTTCTTGTTCAGAATATCACATAGTGATGTCGTCTTTTTATAAAGATACGGACCGCCATGAAAGAGTAAGTGACATGCTAGTCTTCAAAGTGCTCGTTATATTAGGCGTCTCGAATTTCCCTTCTACTTGAAGTTGGATGTTTATTTGCTGAGATTTTATTGTAAAGCTGCTAACTTCACACTTACTACTTTCATACATCTGCTTAATTAGCAATTTCAAGACCATTGTTAAAAGGAGTGAATCTTACTAACGTTAAACATTCTTCTAAGACACATTCAGAAAATGTTACTACTTTAAACTAGAATACCAGACATTAAAAAGGAGACATTTTTAGTGTAACATTTAAAATTTTAGAAATGATGGGAAATATCTACTTTGGAATAAACTTTCAGGAAACAGTCACAGGAGTTTCTTAAATTTTTTTGAAGGGAGGTACCTGATAGAAGAATCTAGACTTAGTAATGTGAGCTGTGGTTAAATCCCAAACCCAGTTATACAGTAGTCTAAAGCTTCTAAAACTGAAGCATGAAGAAAACCCAGAGACATTCATATACGTATAGTTTCAGTAATCAGAGTATTAGACCAGACTTTATTTGCAATTTGTTCAACAGAGAGATTTTATTTTGATACAAATATTGAGCATAAAGTATAGTAAGTTTTATATAATTCTATGAGTTCATTAAACAATATTATGGAATTTTCATTATGTTCTTGGGGTGTCTTTTTAGCTATTTCTACACCTCATATAGGAGGCCTCTTCTGTATTTTATTTTGCATACTAGCATGTGACTGCCTGCTTTAGAACTATGTCTAGGAGGGGAAATCAATATTACTTTTAAAAAAATGGGGTTTTTGAAATGAATTTTTTCATTACTACTTTTTTTGATGTTTGAGAAGTAAAAGGGGGTAGCAAGTTACATAGTTTCAACACAGAAGTCACCCAATAGCATCTGTTTAAATATCTATCCTATTTTAAGATTTTAGAAGTTTGAGCAGGGGAGAGCAGTGATTCTCAAACTTCAGCTTGCATCAGAATTACCTGGAGGTCTTGCTGGAATCCAGATCGCTGGACCCCACCCCAGAGCTTCTGATCCCAGGCTGAAGCCTGATCATTTGCATTTTCAACAAATCTTCAGGCGATGCTGCTGGTCCAAGAACCACACAGTTTGAGAGTCGCTGGTCTAGAGAAAGCCTGAAGGTCTTTCCAACCATGCATTTCTTTCCTCAATGTAAACAACCGATCACTTGAGACATTTTAATAATTCTGATGCCGTGAGTGGAACATTCATGGAGAAAGATTTCTAAGGAGAGAGGAGAGCCTCTGGAGTGGCTGTCACCACCTCTCCCCCCCCCCCCCCACCACTGCCGACCCCTCTAAAGGTCTGTGCATACTTGTCCACGTCAGGGTGCAGGCCCTCATTCATTTCTGGGGCGAGTTTGGTCTTGTGCACCCTGCAGCCTGGGCTTTGTTCTAGAAGCTGTGCATTTGTTTGGTGTGCTTAGACTTGTTCTTGATCGTACATGTGGAGATGAGAATTATAAAAGGAAGCCATCAGAACGTCACAAGAGGCACCGAGCACAGGAGGCCCTGTCTTAGGATGGCAGTGACATGGAGCATGGGAAGCAATAGATAATCCCCAAATAATGTGTTCGTAGTTTTTATGGCTTTTTTGGTTGGGGGTGGGGGGATGAAGGTAAAGGGTTTGCGTTTCAAATTATGTGTTTCTCAGGTTAACAAAGTTATTTTGGATTCTCTGCCATGCCGGCAGGGGTTAGGGGAGCCTGAAGTGTTGTATATGGCAGAAAATGGATGATTGTTTCTGATTACTTTGCTACTTAAAAAAAAAAAATCCATATATGTTTGCAAAAACAGTCTAGGGGAATCTACCAGCTACACAGCATGAGTTATTCATAAACCATCGGTGCACATGTATGAGCAAGTTGTTTTTGAGAAAGAAACTATGATACAATAAATCTGACAAGTCTTTTTAAAATTCATATATTACTGTCATTGTTAATATTCCCCCTGGACTGCAGCTTGAGGGGTATCGGGCTCTGCCTCTGGTTTTTAGTTTGGCTTTGAATTAACTGAGATACTAGAAAGAGAAAAGATATTTTAAGGTAATTATAGAATGGCTTAGACGTAGAAGCGCACATGATAAGCCTCCCAGAGCGCACAGCTTTGGAATTCTTCAAACACAGTACTTCCTCCTTGAAAGGCTCGATTACCTTCAGTGGGGATTGTTTCTACGTTCAGCACAGGTTACTCTGTCCATTTCCAACTCACAGGGAGCTTCGGTTTATTTACATTTTGCTTTGCACGATGCCTTGTCTACAAAGACCTCTTTTCTGTCTTTCAGTAGGTCAGAGGGCTCTTGTGTCCAGGTTGAAGTCCCAACGTGTGGGCTCCACCTGAACATGTTTCTCAGTCCCCCTCCCCCCCGCCACCATATGGAGGAAGGTCTTGGATTTCCATATATCCAGACCATGCCTGCTTCCTGTCAATCCGTGTATATGACATTGTACTGTATTCGCTTTCTGTGCCAGTCATCTGACCTGATTCTTTGGAACCCATGAAGGTACTGGTTATATGTAGTAGTTGTATCCTAGGTAAAGATGGTGATTAAAATACCTCTCCTCTAAATTATAAAGGTAATGGGTTTTGCATTTTATTAAATGGGTCCTGTTATTAGTGACAGGTGGTTTTTTTTTTTGTTTTTGTTTTTGTTTTGTTTTTTTTTAATGCTTCAAAAATACAGTTCTTGTTCAGCTAACTTCATACAATCAATTACTTAGCAAATTCATACCGGGTCTTACTTCGTCAGGTCTTCCAGAAGGGAGGCTAGATATGAGATGGTCTGTTTCCACCTCTTCCAAGGACCAGTTGTGCAACCGTCGAATAATCATAATTTCTGGAAAAATTATAACAATTATTTTTTTTTCTTCGCAGTTAACGATACCTCACATCTGAGAGGTTCTAATACCTAAAGAGTTTATCCTTAAAAGTAAAAATGACTTTGTACCATAAAATAACCCCAAACCCACTCTCTAGGGTCTTTACTTTCTTTCTTTCTTTCTTTCTTGGCCTCTCTCACCCACCCATAATCCACCCACCTTTTTTTTTTTGTTTTTTTTTTTTTTTTGTTTTTTTTCATGCTTCCTTAGAACAGCTCTTCCCCCCCCCCCCCCGGGGGGGGGGTTACAGTTCTTACATTGTGATCATTGTCTCAGTGAAGTTCTTTTGTCTTAAAAGATTCATGGTAACAAAATGTATTTTACTGCTACAACTAAAATGTATTTATAATAAAATGCCTTTTTAATAATTTGGAGATTTGTTTATTACGTGTGAATTGCACTTCTCTGCTTCCTTTCACTTTTATGATCAAAGGTCTGACTGCAGTTAGGCGCAGCACTCTGCCTTTATCTAGGATACTAATCAGTGAAACTAGCCCAGAGTAACAACTCAGTGTTAATTTGTAAAATTCAAATTAGTTTCTGGAAATTTGCAACTTCACTTAAATCTCTGAACCCCAGCAGTAGCAAAGGCCTAAAGGCTTAAGGTGTTACCTGCAAGGGATCAGCGAGAAAACGTGCCCTTCTCGAGTTGCAGGTCAACACGGACCTAAGTAATCGGGAAAAAAATCACCAAAGTCACTTGTTAATGCTGGGTTTGTGCAGCCCAGAATTTATTTCGGAACTCGTAAACCTAATTTATGTCAGTACACTGTGTGGGTATAATAACACACCCCACAGTGGTGTGACAGGCATTAATTCAACCCACCCCCAACCCCAAAATGCTGGCTGTGCAGAAAATTGCCCTGAGTCAGGGTCTTAGTTTTGTTGGGGAAATAATTCTTTGCATTTGCCATGATGTGATTTTGAGAAGCGTTAGCAGGTCCCAGAACGTTTTGTGTGCCCTGGCTATTTTATTTTTAACATCCTGTTAATGTGGCACCATAAATCTAACTTGAATATACTGTGCCTGAAGTTTGTAAATGTAAGTGGGTAGGGCCATCATCCTTTCCTAAGGACAATGCATAATCCTTCCTCATAGCAGCGAGTCAGTTTTTAAGCTAGGGATCGTGTTTCTTTGAGTTGGATTGATACGATACGACATACATCATCTCTGGGCTTGGGAAAGAGAAACGCTTCTTTACATATAAATCAAATGGATTGGGAGGACTCCCTGAGCTGCTGTCTGCTCTAGATGAAGTAACCCAGGCTCCATCTTCACTGGGGAAATGGAAACGACTCTCGGGTGTGAATCCCTATGCCACATCGGTGCTCCCCAAAGCATTTTTCTGAGAATGATAGGAGTGCGAAAGTTGGTGAGAACATGTAATTTCATCCAAACTGCGAGGTGGGGCCGTTGTGTGTGGAGTGCAGGTCAGGCACAAAGATGGAAAGTTGGCTTGGCGGAGGGAGAGCTGGAATGGGCTGGTTACACTTCAGCATCCAAATACCCCTGTGGTTGGTTTTAAGCAGCTGAAGGTCCCTCCTTTTGAAATGGACTCTGCCGCTTGACTTACACAGTGTTGTCCAAAGCACTTCTCTAGTGGATGGAAATCCCTTTCTTCAGGTTTGAGGAACCCCATCATTTTATTTTTTGATTTTTTTAATGTTTATTTTTGAGGGGGAGAGGGAGAGCGCGCGTGCGAGCGGGGGAGGGGTGGAGAGAGAGGGAGATACGGAATCCGAGACAGGCTCCAGGCTCTGAGCTGTCAGCAGCACAGAGCTCGATGCGGGGCTCGAACTCACAAACCGGGAGATCATGACCTGAGCCGAAGTCGGGCGCTTAACCGACTGAGCCCCCCAGGCGCCCCGAGGAACCCCATCTTGATTGCATTGCCTCTCAGTCCATCCTACCAACTGGAGTCAGAGTTCCTTTTCTGAAACAAATTTAGTCATGTCTCTTTTTTTTTTTTTTTTTTTTTTTCTGAGACACCCCGTGCTTTCCCATCACATCCTGAATTTCTTAGCTGGACTTTGGAGGCACCCCTCTTACCCCCTGCAAGTCTTATCCCCAAGTACTGCACACAGCAGACTAAATCAGGCCGCTCGCCCTTCCTTCCCTGGATGAGTCCTTGACTTTTTTGGAGTATGTCTTCAGCATACTGTGTATTACAGGTAGGAGTTTGTGAGTTTCTGGGTGGCAGAGATCATGTCCTACGACCTCTAAACCTGCTGGCCCTATGCCTTTTGCATGGCAGGCCCCCGGACGCTTGCTGAACTGGCCGGTTCTCAAGCTTGGATTGAGAGAGGAACTTCAAACTTCACCTTCTCCTCCCACTGCGGTCCTTTGCCAGTGCAGTGTGGCCGGACGGCAACTGGGCGGGTGTGATGGCCTTGCGCCCCAGGAGGAGCAAGTTCTCCTGTGCGGTGCCGCCCCCACCCGCTCCACACAGTTCCTTGAGCTGTGACAGAGCATTAGCATTTACTGGTATTTTGTGTCTCGCCAGGTGTTACTGCTGGAGCCCGTAGTTTGACAGTTTCACCATGGTTATGTCAATTTTGATGGATGCTGCCTACTTCAGCACGTCCCGGTCTGTAGGCACATACCTACCACGCAGCGTTTCGGGAAAGTGATGAAATGCCCCTTTGTCTGAAGCCAGCTCTGGTTGATTGGAAATCCACAGAGGGAGGTAATTAAATTGAACAGAAGCTGTAGCCTGCAAAATCCGTGGTATTATCTCACTTCTTAGCTCATTAAAACGGGTGCTCTGCAAATTGATTGGAAGCACTGTTTCAGGAAACCGCTGCTAATCCCCCGGAAGAAAGTGGCTCTGGTGAGGTGCTCAGAGGAGCCAGCAAAGGACTCTGGAAGGTGGGTGTGGCTGGCGGGGGCAGGGTGCACGCTCCAGGCTCCCCTGCAGAGGAAACCAGTGGTGTGGTGCTGTTTGCTCACTAATTGAACAGAAACGTAATCGGAGGCGTCTGATGACCAGCCTTCTGGGTGTGAGCCGACTGCCTGGAAGTTTGGAGACCTTGCGAGGGAAGCTCGGAAATGTTCTAATTAGCGTTTAGCGTTTTGTCCCCTTGATGTACAGAAGCGCAAGGGAGCCGCAAGGGAAGGGGCTGAAGTCGCCGAGTGGGTGCTTTGTCTCTGTGCCTGCTCTTCTCACCTACCCGCCAGTCAGGTCTTTCATCCGTTTGGAAGCTAGACGGGCCCGGGTTTTCACGAAGCCGAACGGCTGCTCTAGGCTGAGGCTCTTCTTCTAAGAGAAAGTTTTGAGGATGCAATCCTTTGAGCTGCGTGACCAGGCTTCAAGCTGGTTACGTAACCCCGAGACAGAACGGGGGGAATCGTTGGAAGGTGGGTAAGCAAACAGGCTTGATCTGATGGATCAACCCTCCTCAGGACGACTCCTTGGGCCTCTGAGGACCCACGTGATTCCTCCTGGGCTGGTTCCATAACAGGGGGGAAGGTAAAGCTATTTTGGGGGGGGGGGGAACATCGTGATCTAGCACACTTGAGAGTAGTTTTGAGCCTTCCAGCAAAACACTCCTGGAAATCTGTTCTTACGGCCTGTCAGCTGGTGTGCTCCAGCCCCGAAAGTCACCCCACCCGGAAGACCTGCCACCACGTGCTCTGTTAGAGCGAGCCCAGCTCGCTGGGTCTCACGAATCAGGCTGAGCTCAGGGACGAGCCCCTCTGGCTGCGGACACCCAAGGCCAGGGCGCCGGCTCGCCGAGGAGCCCTTTCAAGCCCCCCTCTCGCTTCTAGAGGCCTCACTGCTCTCCCCGGTCGTTCCCCGCCCATCTCCTGCCTCCACCGCCTTCTAGCTCGTGCACCTGCTCAACGCGCCAGCGGGTCCCCGGGGCACTGTGTGCGGGCTGCTGTGCGGAGAGTTTGGAAAAAGGAGGCTGGTGTGGGGAAGGTTCTAGCTGCTGGGATAATTCTGAAGAAAATGCAGCCCTTCCCTCCCGAGAGTTTATAATCCAGCAAGGCACGAAGACATGATGAATTGCTCCCAGTGGGGTAAGTAGCGGGAACGTGAGCCCAGCGTCAAGGGCACAGGAAGGAGGGAAGCATGAATTTTGCATGAGGGGTTGGAGAACATGTCGCCGTGTAATGTCTGAGCTGGGCCCCACTTATTCCACTGGGAATAAGTAGGACTTCAGCCGGTTCGGGCAAGGGGGCAGGCCACATGCCCCTCCGTGATGCCAAGATCCACCCAGACCCCACAGCACTTCAGTTTTTTGAGTTTTTTTTTTTTTAGTCTTTATTTATGAGAGAGAGACAGAGTACGAGCAGGAAAGGGGCAGACAGAGAGGGAGACGCAGAACCCGAAGCAGGCTCCACGTTCCGAGCTGTCTGCCCGGAGCCCGACGCGGGGCTCGAACTCACAAAAGGCGAGTGCGTGACCTGAGCCGAAGTCGGACAATTAACCGACTGAGCCACCCAGGCTCCCAACACAGCACTTCAGTTGTAAATCATCCGCCATAGAACTGCAAGTCCCTGAGGGACAGGGCCCCGTTATACCCTGGTTTAGCACAGTGTCCGGGATGCAGTGCTGATCCTCAGTGAGGCAGAAGGAATAATGGTCCCCCAAAGGTGTCCACATTCTCAGAGCCTGTGAAATATGCCCACATCCGAATCCCCGGGACCTGATACTTTTTGTGCAAAGAGGGACTTTGCAGATGTGATTAAGTTAAGGGTCTTGAGATGAGGAGATTATCTCGGATTATCTGGATGAGCCCAATGTCATCACAAAGGTGCTAATAAGAGGCAGGCAGGAGGGTCAGAGAAATAGATGTGATGACGGAAGGAGAGGTCAGAGGACGCACGAACCGGGAAGGTAGGCGGTCTCTAGGAGCTGGGAAATTCGCATCTGGAGCCGCCGGGAGGAGCCATCTCTTCTGGCACCTTGATCTTAGCCTTGTAAGAATCATTTCAAACCTCTGACCTCCAGATCTGTAAGGGAATAAATCTGTGTTAGTTTTAGCCACTAAGTCTGTGTGATTTGTTACGTCCAAAGGAAATAAATGTAATCAAAAGCACGTATCTGCTTAGGCGAAGGACACCCCTTGTGGGAAAGATGGGAACCGGCTAGTTGTGTTTGGAAAACCTTTTCTCTCGGTGGCCGGTGAGCAGGACACAAGTGGCAGAGAGGCTGGCCTCGGGCGGCGCAGGGGGCGGCAGGGGAGCAAGACAAGGGCCCGGGTTTGGGAGTCATTTCAGAGGCAGAATCTGTGAGGTTGGGCTCGGTGAGCAAGCGAGGGGTCCGTCAACCAACCTACAGCAACTTACGGCTTGAGCGAATGGACAGATGAGGTGCCATCAAAAGGAGGGAACAGGTTTGGGTAAGCAGCCAGAGGTCGGTCGGGTCTGGACTTAGGTGTCTGGGGTGCCCTGGGACACCCCGGGTGCAGGTGCCTGTGGGAACTGCCACTTGCAAGGGGAGACGGGCTGGAGACACGGGCTGGGATGGGAGTCACAGGGAGCCGAAGCCCTGGAAAAGAGGGACACTTCTTTTCTTCTTTTTTTTTTTTAAACTATTTTTTATGATTATTTATTTATTTATTATTTGAGAAACAGAGCGAGAAAGCGAGCAGGGGAGGTGCAGAGAGAGAGAGGGAGAGAGAGAGAGGCAGAGAGAGAATCCCAGGCAGGCTCCGCACGCTCAGCACAGAGCCAACGTGGGGCTGGAACTCATGAAACGTGAGATCACGACCTGAGCCCAAACCAGGAGTCGGACGCTTAACCGCATGAGCCACTCAGGCGCCCCCAGAGTGATATGTCTTAGAAACTATGATGTGAGGCCGAGGAACCAAAGATGGGGGGACTTGGAGACACCCAAGCTTTAAGGGGCAGGTAAAAACAGGAACGTTGTAAAAAGAAAGAGAACGAAGGGAAAATATGGGGAATTTTACGAGGGAACAGAGACCCGAAGTACAAAATGCTACGGAAAGGGTCTAGTAGGATGTGGTTGGCGATGGGGAGGTCACGGGTGGCCTCCAGGATGCAAGACGGACGCCATGGCTGGACAAGTGAGGCATGAAGAATTGTTTCAGGACACGTGTGAGCTGACAGGAGATGGAAGGTGGTGTGGAAGATTCCGGCAGGAGGGACGCTTGCTGTCCTAACGCTGTCTCTCTCCCCGCCTGCAATCTCTGCCCTTCAGACGTCTCTCCTCGGGGCCCCTAGGGGTTTGCCTTCGTTAGCATGTCCTTCCCCAAAAACGCTCCCTGGCCGTCCAGAAGATGAGCCAGGGAAACTTTATTTTAAGGAGATCTTTCCTTCTTTCTTGAACTTTTCCAAGTTATGGATGCACGATTCGCTTCATTGAATGTAGCTGGAAGGAATCGTAAAGATCCTCTAATGAAGGTTTCCAAACATTTTAAGCAACAGAATCCTTTTCTCGAACAGTCTACAGTTGAATCTGAATATACATGTAACATGTAAAGTCCGCATTTTACTTTTATAAATTCCTTTTGTCAATACAATTTACAATGGCGTCTTCTTGTAAAATCAATTCATTAGAGCAATCATGACATTCTGAGGAACACGAGCCTTTGAAATTAGAATGTATGAAAGGTACGGTCTCATATCTACATAGAACCCTAGTTATTTATTTATTTATTTA